>NC_046164.1:3934088-3969088 GCF_011064425.1 Rattus rattus
ATGTTTTACATTGAAATAAATAAGTCTTTCTTCAGCTTAGGAGATACTTTCTATTGGAAGAGTTTAGTTGGCAGAGAAAATTTGCAGCATTTGCAAGGTTTTGTTTTTTTTTTTTCCACTCTGAAGTGGTCTTTGTCCTTGAACATAAGATAGAAGTGACCCCTGTGCTGTTAATTATTGGCAAATTGCCTAACTTCAACATAAGGAAAAAAAGTAACATGTTTGCCCACTGAAGGTTACTAGTTAACAGACATCACGTAAAAAGGATATAAAAGAACTTCAGCGCTACTGCTCTCAGTATCCGGCTTCTACCACTGTCTGGGATGAAGCAGCCAGCAGCCATGAAGTGGAGCACATCCATTTCCTTCCTTCTCCTGCTAAATTTTGCTGAATCCAGAGTACTGCACACAAATGAGTTTGGAATAGGTAAGATGCTTTGTGACTCGGGAGCTGGCTTTCTCTAACAAAATTCTTAAAAATTCTCATTTTTGCACCTCCAGGTATCTTGACTTAGGCGCGAGAGTTACTGTTGTGGACAAGGAGTATATTTAACTGGTAGATATGTTTAGATGAAGGATAAGTGTAATTTTATGTCAGAGGCTTAGAAAATAACAGCAGTGTTTAACACAATCAACTTTTGCATTCCAGGCTTATTTCTTTTGGTATTATTTCTTTAGCGGGGCCACGTGTCTGCTTCCTTCAGATTGACAAAAATAACATTTTTATTCTCAATCTTTTTTTTTTAAAGCGCTAATTGCTTGACTCTCTGGAAAGCCTAAATGTGAATGGGCCGACTGTAGCATAATTATGTCCAAAGGCTACTAAATTAAACCAGTTTGAATGTTATACTCTTAGGGAGCAAAGTAAGGGAACCTGAAATATGAGTGTTAGTGCTAAGTCTGCAACTGACCATTCTGGTTAACTTGGTTCCCTAATGTTTTAGTTTTCCCAAGAGTAAAATTAAGATGTCTGGACAGGTGGTTCCTAACAACTTCGCAGTTCTAAAATCTATGGTTTGAGTTTGGAGTCAACAACGATTGCTCTCCCAGTTGGAATCATCACTTGTCAAAATCTGTTCTCTTTTCCAGAATCAACGTTAGACTCTTCCCAGTGCCCGACAGAGAAAAATATGTTTAACGTGTAAGTTTTGCTTCCATAAACGTGCTACAGAAATGGCATGCAAAGATAAGTCTAGATAACTGAATATATGTTCTTAAATTATGGGAGCAAATTGGGCAATTTTCAGGCTTCGCTTATGCTGAATATCAAACGGATGCGCAAAATGCTTAACTTTCGTCAGTGCTTTAGAGCTTAGTCAGCCTTTGCATTGCCGGGAATTCCACGAAGCGAGGCAAATGAGGTTGTCAAACCTGAAGATCAATGTCTCTGCAGTCAGGAACAGCTCTGTATGGGCCCAGGAGTGTGTCTTATGGGAACCAATGGGAAGACATTGCAGCATTCTCTATTTTGTGAACTCCTTAGTATCAAGTCATAGGACGTCGATGTTTTTGTTTTTGTTATTGGTGGAGAATGTTTTATTCCTTTAAATACTGTCCCTTTTCTACCTGTTTGGAATTGATAGTAAGGAATTTAAACGTGTGCGTTACTGGTGATGTCTACATGCAGAAAGCTGGACACATCACTTTGAGTCAATCTGGGACTAGCCCAACCTAGGATTGGGGTTCAGTCACGCTGGGAGCAAATACAATTGAAGGTCCAATGACTTCATCTTTGTTTAGATTTAGTAAGAAAAACAGTGTAAAGAATATAGGCCTTCTCAGGTATACTCAGTGAGCAGCGATTGAAAAAAGAGGAAGTACATTTTGGGGAAATCCTTTTATTTTGACTAAGAGTTGCATCTGTTTTTATGGGCGAAGAGGACAGAAAGAAGGCTGACACTTCCCTCTGAGTGACTAGAACCCAGTTTCCCATCGATCGTTAGCCAAGGGTGCCTTCTAAACAGATCAGAACAGAAAGTCACCAATAGACATAGCTGTACTTGAAAGACACGTGTGACTGGGTCTAGTCCTTAAGATTATATATATATATATACACACACATATATATATAATATATATTATACATACATTAAATGTTACATACTATATTATATATTATCTATGGAGACACATTACATAATATATTTCATATGATATATTACATATGATATATTACACATTATATATTAACAATCCATTTTATTATATAGTTATAATTTTATATAATATTTATATAATATAATATGGTCTCCTTTCAGAGCTACCATCTTCTTTGCCCAGTTTGTTCAGGATGCCACAAAGGCTGAAATAAACAAAATGAGTAGCGATGCGTTGGCTGCAATGAAGGAAAACACTGGCGATGGGTGTTTAGAAAACCAGGTAAGTGAATAGAGAGAAAGCCACATTGACACTTAACCAAAATTTAGGCTGCAGGAGAGAAGATGCCAGGAAGATGTGTGTTTAGTTATTTGAAAACTGTTTTCTGAAAGGGGGGTTCAATTAGTTCTGGAGTCCTGACCAGCACAGTTGCAGAGGAGTGGCTGCTAAAAGGAGCTGAGATCAGCAAGAGACTCACAGTTAAGGTTCCAGAGTAAGAAGATTACCTGAGTGACCACGGACACATTCTCTTCTTTGAGCTTTCATACCTGCAATTACAGAGTGACATTAGATCCATTCAGAGCTGTCATGGGAGTTTATGTTGATGACGAATGGCAGTATACTGTGTTGCCTCTTAGGCAGACAGTGTGCCCGACAGCATTCTAGGGATCACTGAAAACACACTGATAATCCAAACGCTGTGTGGAAGGTGATGTCCACAGAACGTTTGTCCAGCCAACTAAGAGAACTTGGCTGCATCTTATCACCAGAATCCTTATTTTATTTATGAATGTTAATTTATCAAATTATATTATAATATCTATATTTTATACATACATTACATGTTACATACTATATTATATATTATCTATGAAGACACATTACATAATATATGGCATACTATATATTACATATTATATGTTATCAAGCCATATTTATTATATAGTTATACTTTTATATAATATTATATCATCATATTATACAATAATAATTTTATTAATTGATTAATTAAATCTCTATGGTAATCCTGCAAGGTTGAGGATAATTTTCCCATGGAGGAAACTTAGGCACAGGGAAATCACTCCTTTGGAGAACTACAGTTTGGTAGAACTGAGGGTCAAATGAAGTCTTCTGGCTCCAGAAACTAGGTCCTTAGCCAGGTGGGCACAGCCCTGTGATTGTGAGGCTGGCAGCAGGTTATTGGGGTCGCTGCATAGAGTATATATACAGACAGAAGCATCTGCTATCCAGGTAAGTCAGAACTTCAGAAAAACAATCAGGTTTAAGCACCCAGTTGTCCCAGTATAGAAACTCAATTCAAAATAGTTATTATTCTTTAGTTTACTCCTGTTTAGAAATGAACTTTATAATTGTTGGAGTTACTTAAGTATGGAACAAATACACAGGAGCTGTGTCACAATGGAGTCAAAGTAGCCAAAATGTTATTTATGTGTCTGGCCACTGTGGGGAAGATCTTCTTTTAAGAGAACAGTAAAATGTATTCTTTGAGACTTTCATAAAAGTATTTTAATCTTGACCACTTCCCCAGCCCTTTCCAACTCCCCGAGACTGCCCCTACTGCTACATTGTTATTGGAGTCTCTGGATCTTTTTAAGCTTATGCTGTCTGGTTAGTGCTTGCAATGTGTGCATGGGTACAGGGCCTTCCAGTGGTGCATGTGCCAAGGGCCGCACCCTAAAGAAACCCCACTCTTTCTCTTGCAACCCCCAGTCGCTCCTCTGCGAGGGCTGGGGCTCAGTGAGCCCCTCGCTGTCCATGCTGGCGTTTTGACTATCTTGATTTTATGAAGGTCGTGTGCAGACAACCACAGCCATTGATATTTCGTGTGAGCGATTGCCCTGCAGTGTATGAAAACAGTTTTTGCTGCCGTCTTCCTGAAGTCTCTGGTTCTTAAACTCTTTTCTCCCTCCTCTCTGACGGACCCTGATTTTTGAGGGGAGAGAGCCTCTCCTCTCTGTAGATGTCCCATTTGGGGCTGAGCACACCACAGGTGCTGATCTTCCGTATTTTGGCCAGTTGTGAACCACTGTATCCATCACCATCCTCTGCAAATAGAGGCTTCTGGGATGAAGACTGGGTTCTACACAAAGCTCTGCCTCTCTGTGTTTAAAAGGCAACCTGGTACTATGTCCATTCAGTAAAATAAATAGAAATTGGTTTGCTCTTAGGGGTCTATACCATACTCAGCCATGGATTCTTGGCCCAGTTTACAGTGCCCAGGCCCGAGTGCCACCTTGTCAGCGGGCACTGATTACCACTCCCATGAATTTATGCCACTGTTGTACCAGTGGATATATCTTAGCTAGATTCATTGTTATGGTAGCTCACAGGGTTTGCAGCTGGGGG
Source organism: Rattus rattus (assembly GCF_011064425.1). Classification (NCBI taxonomy): domain Eukaryota; kingdom Metazoa; phylum Chordata; class Mammalia; order Rodentia; family Muridae; genus Rattus; species Rattus rattus. Next base: position 3,938,552 of record NC_046164.1, read on the forward strand.
AGCCTGCAGATTTTATGACTTTTCTCCCCCAGCAGCCTGCAAAGCTCCCTCTGGAATTATGAAATCTAGCCAGCAAGAAGGCATCTTCGGTTGCTTCCAACTCTAAGATTTGTGAGTTAATAAGGCTCTCTGGTTCCTATCTTAGTTTTTGTCATTCTCCATCAGTCAGTTAAAAAAAAAGGTGTGCATAAATTATTCCCAAAGCCCTTCTTATTCGGCCTTTGGTATTCAGTTAGTGTTCAGGGTAATGTTGCAAATGGGGTGATTTACCACTGCTAATTCAAAAGGCTTCTTTTAAAAAGGTTGACTGAAGCGAACACAGTGGCACACCTCAATGATCTCAGGCTTGGGAGGCTGAGGCAAGTGGATCTGAATTTGGGGCCATTCTAGTTTCCCTAGTGAGTTTCAGGCTAGCTGTGACAGCATCAGGAAGAGAAACTACCTCAACCAACTGGAGAACGTCACAAGCCAAAATTAAATATTGAGAACTAGAGTCTAAAGTAAGACTGTCAAGGCTTTTGAAAATATTAGCAGTTGTGGTAGTTATGAAGATTTTCCTAAGGTGGGTGACTTCCTTCAAAATTCTGGTCTTGTCCAATCTCAGTGAATTTAGGTGCTAAGGAAGAAAGCATTTTAGAATGTTGCAGCTAAATCGGAAATTATGGTTAAAGAAGGGCGGTTCTAAATTAAGTCCATCTTGAAGTCCCTTTTATTTTTAGCTAAAAATAGTATTCAGTTTTTGAGTATTGTCATGTCGTTAGAAGGACAAAAGGAATGAGTATCTATAAACAATGATTATGTAAAAAGAAGAAAGTTTGCATTATCTTGGGGCCAAACTTTTCATGAAATAAAAGAGTGAAATTCACTTAACTTAAAACAAGACAGGAATGACCCCTTTCACCTTCAAAATAATTACATCTCACCCACAGAAAGTGTGCTACCCAAAGATATGCTTAAAGCCCTTCACCCTAAAAGAAAGTCCTCTCCTCAGACTGAGAGAATGTGCTGACTGTGTGTATGGGGATTTTTCTTAATCTACTGGCCTCATTTTGGACATTGCAAAACTTGACACCCTTGTTCCAGTGGAGTTGGATGACCGCCTTTCACTAACACTAAAAGATTTTCTTTTCCCAGCTATCTGTGTTTCTGGATGAAATTTGCCACGAGACGGAACTCTCTAACAAGTATGGATTCTCAGGTTGCTGCAACCAAAGCGGGGCGGAAAGACACCAGTGTCTGCTGGCTCGCAAGAAGACCGCTCCGGACTCTGTCCCACCCTTCCACTTTCCAGAAACTGCCGAGAGTTGCTCAGCATACGAAGAAAACAGGGCGATGTCCATAAACACGTAAGGACCATCCCGTGGGCAGTCGGTGTTTCTGCAGTCTACACCATGTGCTTTAAAGTGTATACAACTAGGAAATAGAGCCAGAGCATGTCTGCTGGAGTCTATGCACAGAATACCTCCGGGGCTCCTGTCAGGCACAGACTGTGTGCTGTAGGACAGACCACATGCACATTCAGCCTCTGATCCTCCAACCTCCAGAAACATAGCTCTTTCTCACCTTTAACGTTTTGATTTTGCTTCTCGCAAAAGTACGTCAGGATTGCAAAGAATGAGTCCCGAGAGCCAGGTGTTGCTCTACACTTATGAAACTGATAATTGAGACTGTGGAGTCAGATGTGGTCGGCACAAACGGTTGGATAAATGCTCACGAGCTTTGACGTCACCCTCTAGCCTTCCTTTTTTCCTTTAAAGATATTTCATTTTACTTTTGAAACAGGGTCTCGGGAAAGTCAGGTTGGTCTTGAAGTCAGTGTGGAGTGTAGGATGGGTTTGAGCTTTTTATCCTCTTTCTCTATCTTACAGGTGCTAGGGAGACAGGCATATACATACATAATACATAAATATATACATATACAATACATACATACACTATATATTTATATGTCTGTCTATACTGATCTACACATGCATATATATGTATATATACATATATATATATATATATAGAGAGAGAGAGAGACAGAGACAGACAGACAGAGACAGAGAGAGACAGAGAGACGGAGACAGAAACAGAGACAGAGAGGACTCCCTAGACTGACCCCTCTGCTCTTCACTGATAAGAGATTTAAGCTGTCTTACTCAGAAGTTGGCCCAGCTGATTAGCAGACTCACTGGAAAGAGGCATTTCAGTAAGAATCATAGCACCTTTGTTTTCATAAAAGACTCCAGAACAATGTATCGGATCTTCTCTTTTTCTCCTGAGATTGACCTGTAGGAACTGTTGGACAGCGTCTGAATAAAAGGATACATATTTCCCCATGACAGCCCAGTAAAGAAGAAGTCCATTGGTTGCCCTTATCCGGATCTTTAAATAAATTCCAGAGCTCAGTTCAGGGCAGACGCAGTCCATTCATCTTTGGTGTGTTTGCAAATCTCCAAGCGCTGTCCATTCCACAGGTTCATCTACGACGTGTCGAAGAGGAACCCCTACATGTACGCTCCCAGCATTCTTTACTTAGCCGCTCAGTATGACAAGGCAGTGCCAGCGTGCTGCAAAGCTGACAACATGGAGGAATGCTTCGAGACAAAGGTGCTATCTTTGTGAAGCCATCTGAAATTAAATGGGTCTGGCTATGGCTCAGGGGGTGGGGACAGAACTAAAGGTGGAAATGTGCCTTGCATGGAGAATGTCATCTTCAGAAAAGAGTGCAATTCTTTCCTATCCTAAATGAAAGTTCTTTTTACTTAATCTTTCTAATTATCAGTGAAATTTCATTTTCTATTTATAGTTCGAAGCGATGCCCATAATAGTAAGGCACAACTTTAGGCTGAAGTAAAAATGTGCCTATTTTGTGTTGTCCTGAATCAGCATTTACTGGATCTTTAAAGAGAGCAGAGGTAACAGCAATGTATGGACCTGGAAGAGGTGATTTAGTAGCTATAAGCGGGTTAGGGCGATGGGATTGTGCCTCTCTTCTGTAGAGTAGGAAACAATGCTGATACAGAGTAACCAGCCCTACAGGTAATTGACGGTTGGAGAGTTCGCTACAAGTTCAACCAGAGCCAAGGAAGCTGGGAATTGGTGGGGTTGTTCATGTGTCGGCAAAATGGAGCACATTTCAGCATCTGGCTTTTGTTTCCTCATTTTACTTTGCCTTTTGAGACAGAGTCTTGTTATAAACCCCAACTGGGCCCAGGCTCCTAAGAATCACGACAAATAGCGCACGTTTTCTTTTTCTTTCTTTTTGAACAGAGCAGCAGCCAAAAGGCTTTAGTTTGCCTGTAGGCTGGACAGGCCAAGTTGTCCACGTGGTCCCAGTATCAAAATGATGATGTATTGTTTGAAGAATTTTAAAGACATCACAGCATATATTAATTAACAGAAGAATGTAATATAATTAATTAACATAAGAATTCATCTAAAAGTCACAAACAGAATAATATGCTTAAGCGTCCTGAGTTCTAAGTTCAGTAACTGCTGTTTTATCCTCCTGTGTCCTCTGTACTGAGCTTTCTTAGACCTTAGATAGTTCTTAGACCTTAGAGTTCTTAGACCTTAGAGAGAATGAATGGGTTTCCTTAACACTTCACTTCTTCTGTCCCTAGAAAGCATCAATGGCAAAGGAGTTAAGAGAAGGAAGCATGCTCAATGAGCATGTGTGTGGAGTAATAAGAAAGTATGGATCCCGGAACCTCCAGGCCGTGTGAGTACAAGCTCCTAAGAGGCAATCTGATAGGCTCACTTGCGGAAGTCACTCCGCCAGAGTAAAGTCCCCTTGGCGAAGGTAGATAGACCCTGATTAGTCGTGAGAGCTCAGACCAACGGAGCTACCAGATAACTTTGTCATTTACAAAAGCCTCAGTGGGGAGGCCATTCGGAGAGAGTTCTAAGGTTTGTCTGCCCTAGACACTTCAGTTTCTGTCTGCACTCAGACCATCCCCCTCCCCCACCCTGCTCTTTTACAAGGTAGATCAACCTTCACGCAGAGGCATCTCAAACTTGTAGCCTAAAAACTCATCTTGCTAACCAAGCTTCCTAAGCAACCCCGTTGTGTTAATTATTGCTTCTCAGTAAACTATCCCTTTGGGGCAACAACTTTAGAAGCCAGTGGCAGGAGAGCAGACGGTTCTAAGTACCGTGAGGCCCAGGCATTGTGCGTAGCCAAGACCCCAATACATATTTTCAGCCCTGCAGTTCCTTCTAAAGACTGGCGGGGCGTTCCTCCTGGAGGAGGTCAGACTTACCCTACACTCAACTCCCAATTCTACTAGAAAGTTAGTCATCAATTCATAAAGCTTTAAAAACCTGTCTTAACAGTACAATAGAAACGAAGACACAATTAGAGCAAATGTTTCTATCAGCGAGTAAAGCCACACGCTCCACAGTTACTCCAAGCTTTTAGTAGCAAAGACTCAGCCATTTATTCAAGGAAGCCGGGTCTTTGCACAGACACCCCTTCCTATGAACTCTGGTAGCTCTATTTTATACTTGCTCCTGCCTCGGTCTCTGATGCCAACTTTGGTCTACTTTCACTCCGTTGATTCTGGCATTTGTACTCTCCCTGATTTCTCCCACGTATTTATTTCTATGAGATGAGAAGCAAGTACTACTCTCAAAGAATATCCCCACTTCTTAATCCTTTATTTCTTAATAAAAAATATACGTTTTGTTCTCTTTGAGGCAGAATCTGGTAGTTCAGGCTGGACTTGAGCTCTTGATTCTCCCGCCTCCCTCCACTTCCGGTCTGCTGTAATTCGAGACAAGTATCTCAGAGTCTGCAACAGAGATCCCAAATGCTCAGAGTCAGGGATGAACAAGCAAGGACAGCATTTATCTTGAGTTCCTAGAAAGTCTTCAGGAAGCTACAAATTACTCCCAAATTATTTGAGTTCCCAGTCCCAAATCTATAGAGCTTGTGCCTTTTGGGGGCAGAAGCTGCCCAGATATTCTATAAATAATTCGATTTCATCCTGATAAACAAGTTGATTTTTTTTTTAACTTTCCTCTCCCAGACTCATCATTAAACTAAGTCAAAAGTTTCCCAAAGCAAATATTACTGAGATTCGGAAGCTGGCCCTGGACGTGGCCCACATCCACGAGCAGTGCTGCCATGGCAACGCGATGGAGTGCCTACAGGATGGGGTAGGAGTCTCCCTCTCTCCTTTCTTGCTTTGTCTCACTCTTACTATTTCACCGTGCCTGGCCTAGTGAACTTTTCTGAGGGTAAACTTTAAGCTACGCCATGTTTGCTTTTGTGTCTCACCTCACGCATTAGCAATACCTCCCCCCTTCCGTGAGACCAAGGCTCATTTAGCTTTTCATCTGACTGAAATACAGTGAATCTCTCCCGCCCTTTACCTAGCCGCAGGTTTACAGTGAGTGCCGCTTGTCAGGAAAACTTATAAATTGACATCAAAGAATGTATAGTTTAACCAGAGAGATAAGACAACGGCCTTCTTGAAGTTATAGACTGTCTTTTGTTTACCATTGGCTCTAAAGGACAATGTCTGGCCCATTGAAGGATTCTGTCATAGTTTAATGACGGACTTACAAGTAAAAATAATGCAAGAAACTGTTGCATGAGGGGGAAAATGTCTATTTATGGTAGGCAGAGATGTGAGGAAAGGGATCTAAAAGAATTAAACCCCCAAGCTTTTAGCAACAGATTATAAAAGAACTGGTAATATACACGACTTGGTGAATTTGGCCTTACCCTGGGCTTTCTAGACATTGACCCAGAGGTCTGTATATACCAAACTATTACTCCTCTCATCCCTGTGACACCAAGAACTACCAAAATAAAAAAACAAAACCAAAAACAAACAAACAAACAAAAAAACCCCTCTGTTGTTTGAGGTTTAAATGATTTTGGAAACAGGGACAGGAAAGACTCACTTCATCAATACCCCAGGGACATTCTTTGTAGAGGTAGTCAGGGAAGTCAGCAAGTGGCAGGGGCTCCCAGGGAACAGAGTAGGACCAGCATTAGGACAACTGGCACCAACCCTGCGGTGAGGAGTGGATGAATCCTGAAGCATTTGATTATTTATTTTGGATTCGATTACTCATTTTCTCATGCACATTAGGGATTCATCAGCCCCTAAGGAATACTGGTAAAAATTATTTTGTTTTTCTTTGAGGTCAGCTTTCTTGGTTTGTTATTGACAACTTTATTGTTTTGTTTTTATCGTTAAAAAATTAGCTTTTATCTTTTGGAGTTCGTAGCTATGTTTTCATTAAGAGTGGAAAAATAATTTCAGTACTTTACAGGAAGGCTTTAACCACTGAATAATAGGTTTCAAGGGTCACTGTTAAGAATGCACGTTCCTGAGCAGGGACAAAGTTGTCTACAGGATTTTGCACAGCCAGTTCGTCTTCTAGACTGCCCTCTGGAGGGCACAGCGGGTCGCTGCAGATCCTTCTGATCAAGGTGGAGGGGAAAGCTAGCAATGTTAGCACGCCAGCCGCGAATATTGCACATTGGAAAGTTTCAGTAACAATAAAAGGCTACTGTCCGGTTTAAGCAACACACTTCCTTCTTTTCTTGAAGACTTTTACTAAAATAGACCGTAGGTCTTTAGATGAAAGCTGTGCAAAGCGGACTCGAACAAGTCGGAAAGCAATGAGGAAAAGCAAGGATGAGCAAAATAGAAAGAGAAAGATAGGTAAAAGCAGCAAAGGAGAGATGAGGTGAGACCTCGTCGACCCCGATCTTCCTTTTCATTTCTCCATTCGTTTCTTCCTCCGCTTCCTTTTTGGGCTCTAAGTTCCCACCTTAAAGGATAAAGCTTTGAGATTTATTTATTTATTTATTTATTTATTTATTTATTTATTTATTTTACTCATTACAGGAAAGCGTCATGACACATATATGTTCTCAACAAGAAATTCTGTCGAGCAAAACAGCAGAGTGCTGCAAACTACCCACCATCGAGCTCGGCTATTGCGTAATTCATGCAGAAAATGGCGACAAACCTGAAGGTTTAACTCTGAACCCAAGAGAGTTTTTGGGAGACAGAAAATTTGACCAGTTTTCTTCAGAGGAAAAACTCCTGTTTATGGCAAGGTAACAATTTCCTGCAAATGTACATTTACAGTGATAAAGACGATTATGTGATTGGGGGGGTAGGTTTTTTTGTTATTTTATTTATTTATTTTTTTATCGCAACTGAGGCTGTCTGTCTAGATGCTGTGACACCTAGGAGCTGTAAGCATAGAACTCATACCTGGAGAGTGAGATCTCTCGTAGCGTGATGACGATCCCACAATTACCACTATTTAATTGGCTTGCTTATAAATCTATATTTTGTTTTATATTTTTTTCTCTGAAACGAGGCATGCCATTCTGTTTACATATCTCCTATGAAAACCACCATGAACTTTGAGAGATAATTTATATCTGTGAGTAATAAGGAGGCTGCCCAGTCAGCTCATTCAGTGGGTAAACGCCACACAAGCCTGACTGCCTGGGTTGGTTCAACTCAAGGAAACTGACATCGAGTGGTTGAACCGATTTCTAAAAGTGTTCCTTGACAACACATGCGTGCTGTGCCAAACATGTTCCCCCAAATAGTAATGGATAAATAAAATTAAATTTAAAAACAAGAAGTGCTCAAGATCGTGAATATAATGACTTGCAACACATGCTTAAAAACAAACATTCCCCTAAATAGAACTCCATAGACCCAGAACAGTTTTCATTGAGACGGATGGCTTGATATTTATAGAACTTTTAAGAAATGAAAGCCTCCATTTGTACAATGGTAGTTTTCTGCAGTGTAGTCAATAGTCATGTATTCATTCTACTTGCCTTTAAGGGAAGCCCACGGTCAAGTTAATACCTTTTCCTTTCCTGTATGTTTCTATGGGCTCTATTAGAAGAGGGATTTGTGCAGCATTTTGGACATCATGTTTAATGGTTTCCAAGGGCCTTCCCTAATCTAAAAGTCTGAGGCTAATGCAGCAATGAAAGTAATGGCCAGGGGTTGGGGATTTAGCTCAGCGGTAGAGCGCTTGCCTAGCACGCGCAAGGCCCTGGGTTCGGTCCCCAGCTCTGAAAAAAAAAAAAAAAAAGTAATGGCTCAATTTTCTTGCCAGTATTCCCGAAAGACCTGGCTCTTTTGTTGCATTAAAATCAGGTATTCACACATCGTTTGTACTGCTAAATAAAGTTCTGTGAGCTAAGACAAAGACCAGAGAAAAGCAGGAGACATATCCAGACACTTTATTGCTGGTAGAAGTAAACATTACCGTATCTATAGCCCTAGAGCACAATTGATATTAAAGAACGATCTCCACGCTCGCAAGGGGGCTAATAGTTTGCTTCGTAGAAACAGGCTTTCAGTGGAAAGAACGTTTGCAGTCGACATTTTTCTCAGCTGAGAATGGCCTTCCTCCAACCCATTTAAGCTTGCGTCTGCCTCCTTACGAAACGTGCCTTGGGTAGGGGAGGTATTTTCTCTTCCATGGCATTAGGTCTTCACTGTTTAAGGTGATTTCTTTTTTAAGCATACCGTAGACTCTGAAAACATATTTGTTGGATAAATGGATGAAAGTCTTGCAACTGAAAAGCCAAAGGGAGACACAAAATAAAGTGGTGCCTTTGTATCATTTTTCTTTAATTAAAAATAACTTCACATACATGCTCATATAAATTTATACCTGGGTTCTGTATTTGAGAGAAAACACGCAGAGCTTGTCTGAGCCTGGCTTGCTCAATGATTTCCAGTTCCATCTATTTTCTAGCAAATATCATGATTTCACAAAAGGACATTTTACCCAATGTTTCCAGGGACTATATATAGCCTGCCTTAATAGTTTTGCTGCTCATAGAATTCAAATTATGTTTGTTTTTCTGCTTCACTTGCTCTTTGATTTTTAATGTCCATATGCCCAGACTGTTACACGGGAATGGTTAGGGAGTTGATAGTGTAATTTTGTCTTAGTTCTAACAATGTGATATCTTTCTTACATATTTAAGCTTTCTTCATGAATATTCAAGAACTCACCCCAACCTTCCTGTCTCAGTCATTCTAAAAATTGCTAAGTCATACCAGGAAATTTTGGAGAAGTGCTCCCAGTCTGAAACGCCATCCAAATGCCAGGACAATATGGTAGGTTGCACTAGAATTTGGGGACAATCCGTAAAGCAGCATTGAGAGGAGAAGCCTTTGACAATACTGTTTGTAGGCCAGAGAGTTTGAAGGTAAAGACACTGTTGTGTGGGCCTGGGGACCTATGCCCTTGGGTACCCTGTAAAGGTAGAGGAAAAAGAACTCCACTCCACAAAGTTGGAGTGGCACCCACACATGCCCTTTGGTCATGCTCCTTACCCAATAATTAAAAAAAAATACTAGTTGACTAGTAATTAGCTAGTTATACTTATGAACTAGTAATCTAGAAATTAATTAGCTATTCTAACCAGCAGCCAATGGCTTATGTAAGAAATAAAATGTTGGTTAAAAGCTCTATGGTGAATAGAATAGAAATAACATTCATCTTTGGCAGCTTCAGGAAGGCAAAACCTTCTGTCCAACGGTCATATCCTCAAGAGTTCCCGTGTTTTAATTGTTAAAAGTCATGCTTTATCGTCTTCAGTATTTTTTTTTCTTTTCTTTTTTTCAGAGCTGGGGACCGAACCCAGGGCCTTAGCGCTTGCTAGGCAAGCGCTCTACCACTGAGCTAAATCCCCAACCCCTTCTTCAGTGTTTCATAAAGGCTTCTAAGATTGGCTTTATAATTTAGTAAGATACTGGCATAAAGAAAACTGTGTGTCTGGGAAGAGAGAAAAATGCATGTAATAATGTCTGGTTTTTTGTTTTGTTTTGTTTTGTTTAGGAAGAAGAATTGCAAAAACACATCCAGGAGAGCCAGGCACTGGCCAAACAAAGTTGTGATCTCTACCAGAAGTTAGGACCCTACTACTTACAGAATCTGTAAGCTTTTTGAAATGTTTTCAGTCACTTAAAATTCTCAATCTGAAGGAAACATACATTTAAAGTCTCAGGTCGCTGCTACTCTTACTTCCATCCCCAATTGGATCAAAGTCAGTATAAATGTGATGATATGATTTCTCCCCGGTCATTCCCCGTTAAATATTATCAAGAACAGCCCATGAAGTCTGATCTTTTAAACTGACTTCGGGTTCCCCAAGCCCTGTAGATTTTTGCAAAAGAGATATCCATTCTGCTCTTGGTCGGTCAAGGTTCCGACACCCAAAATTCACAGGTGAAATCAAGGAAGTGCTAAGGATGGGAGGAAACCAGTCACGTGGGGAAGATGGGGGTGGGGGTATGTGGAGTGATTGACAGAATTAAAAACTTCTCAGGTGTGGGGACCACATGCCTCCTGTCTTCTGACACTAAAAGTAGGTCCTAGAGAGGGAGGAAGGGCTAAACCCTCATGATGACGTAGTAAAAATGCTTCTTCAAGGTTCCTCATTGGCTACACGCAGAAGGCTCCTCAGCTGACCTCAGCAGAGCTGATAGACCTGACAGGGAAGATGGTGAGCATTGCCTCAACGTGCTGCCAGCTCAGTGAGGAGAAACGGTCTGCCTGCGGTGAGGGACTGGTGAGTGTCATCCCTCATTCCTATTCTGTTTGACTTGAAGCTGTTTCATATCTCCACCTGGGAGAACTAGTGGAAACCCGTGTGGAGGTGGCGTTCTTGGTTTCCTTAGTAAGGTTGAAGGGATGGCTTAGACAGTTAAACACGGGTGCCACTCTTGTTGAGGACCCAAGCTTGTTCCTTAGCGCCCAGTGAAAATGGCTCTCAAACACCTTTCACTCCAGTTCCATAGAGAGTCGATGTCTCTGGCTTCCATAGGCTCCACACTCACCTGCCCACACTGCCCCCTAGTTACATGTAATTTAAAATAAAGTAAACATTAAACAAAGCGAAACTCAACCAGATACACACAGAAAACAAGCTACTCTACTGATTTCTACTCGTAAAGATGGAGATACTTTTCCATTTTGAAAGTTTGCCTACAATTAGAAGCGTATTTCAAGTAGCTAAAGGTTCTCTCTCAACCCCAAGTGTGCCGACATCTGTCACCGCATGCTAAGTTTTATCCCAAGACGATGGGTAAATGGCCAAGTCCAGAACATGTCGTCACCAAGGTGATAATACTGCCTAGAAACATTTTCTGTAGTATTAGTGACAAGCTCCTAGACTTTGGGGTCCCTGCATGAGAGTCCTGGAAATGTAAGCCAACTTGGTAGCTAATTTTGTCTCCCTGTTTTCTTCTTTTCCATTCTTTCAACCAGGCCGACATTTACATTGGACACTTGTGTTTGAGACATGAGGCAAACCCTGTGAACTCCGGTATCAACCAGTGCTGCAGTTCCTCGTATTCCAACAGGAGGCTCTGTATCACCAGCTTTCTGAGGGACGAAACCTACGTCCCTCCACCATTCTCTGAAGACAAATTCATCTTCCACAAGGATCTGTGCCAAGCTCAGGGCCAAGCCCTACAGACCATGAAACAAAAGTAAGACACTGTTCTTGTCTACCATGCAGAAGACCAACACAGAGGGAGGAGCTGAGAATCCTACCTTACATGTCAAGACTACTGAGTTCGCTAGAACATTGCTGCCCTTGAGAGACTTACAGCCTCTTTTAAAATAGTTCTGTTTCAGTTTTTATACAGCCTTATGGGGGAAGTTAGTTTGAAAAAAAAAATCCACTAAGGTAGACAATTTTCTGGTTATGAAAAATTGTCTCTCTCATAGCAATTGCAGTATATTTGTGAGTAGAGGGAAAATGGGTGATATATTTTGAAAAATTAGGAGAGATCTCTGTCGTGAGTCTGGGCACTTCTAACTAGGAAATTCGGGATTGAGTCTATAAGCACTATAATTACACCTGACTCAACCATGTTGTTTTTTAAAAAGGAAATAAACATGCCACTCATGATGAGACATTCTGGAATGGTAATGGGGTGAAGCCAGGGAACTCATGTTCTTAAATACCCATGTATTTTAATATTCGCCGGCTTTGTACATGAGCTTCCTACGCTGGGAGACCCATTCTCCCATTTTTTCTCACCCCAGTCAGAGGCGTGTTTCAAGAGATAGTAAGAAAAGCGCTTCCTTTCCAGTTTTCTTATGGCCTTGCCAACTTCAACTCTGACACACAATGGCCACTGAGAGTACTACAGGCAGCCGACGCTCTCCAGGTTACACTATGATGATGTCAGGTGTCAGCATCTGGACGTGTGGGCTTGTGCGCACAGATAGCCAACATTGTCGAAGAGCAAAGAGGCAAGGATAACGTAGGAAACAAGTCAGAGACCTCAGTTCACTCTTCATTAAAAACTCATAGAATCCTGACATAGTGTCTCCTCGGTAACCTACACCAGGGCAGGCCAGCAGCCTCATCCCCAAGTCTTGCGTCCAATCTCGTTCTTTCTCATGAAAAGTGTGAGAGCTAACGTTGGCAATGAGTGGAAGGAGAGATGGCTGAGGATAGCTGTTAGAGCTCTGAGAATCTTCTACTAAAAATGGTTTGGGAAAGTGCCGTTTGCGTGGCTGACTCGCCTGTATTTTCTTTTGTTTTTAAACCACAGGCTTCTCATTAACCTGGTGAAACAAAAGCCTGAAATGACAGAGGAGCAGCACACGACTGTCACTGCTGATTTCTCTGGCCTCTTGGAGAAGTGCTGCAAAGACCAGGATCAGGAAGCCTGTTTAGCAAAAGAGGTGCGTACAAGTCACTGCCCCGTCCCCCCAAGTCTTGGTGTGGCATATCCTGCAGTAAAGAACAGAAATACTATCCTACAATCCATAACTTAAAATAATGACAAAATTAAATATATTTTTTTGAAAATCTTATGGGGTTTAAAAATAATAACAATTTTTTCTAAGTATTAGGGAGAATTAAAAATTTATTCTGTATTAAGAGAACCAGCAATTTTGATTTATTTCTCAATAGAGAGAATGATTAAATATATCAATAATTGATGATAACATAAAGTTAATCGATTTTCATGAAGTGGGCCAAAGGAATTCACTAGTTAGCATATACATTAAATGACCAAAATCTTGGGAGAACGTTGTAGGAAGTACTCCTGACCTCACTGAGGAGTGAGCGCTCCCCTGCATGCCCACAGTGGAGATAAGGAACTGCTTGAGTTCCTCTGTCTCTTCAGCTTGGCATCTGTATTTGTTCTTGACTTCCAGGGTCCAAAGTTGATTTCCAAAACTCGTGAGGCTTTGGGGGTTTAAACATCTCCAGGTAAGGAAAAATGCAGACCAGGCTAAATAATGATGTTGATTCTCTCTCTCTCTCTCTCTCTCTCTCTCTCTCTCTCTCTCTCTCTCTCTCTCTCAATCCATATAGTGACGATTCTAAGAGATATCTTTAACTTTTTTTAAAATGAATATAATGTAATAAAAGGTTTCTTTCTAAAACACTGAAAAGTTTGGGACATTCCAAAGGCTTCAGAAAATGCCATCAGAAGGTTTTCCTATGTTCCTATTAACAAAAATAAATAAACGAATGGATAAATAAATAAATGCCTCTCTTTCTGCTTAATTAATAGTATAAACTATTTTGTTTTTATATTGCAGGAGGAAGAGAGGACAAAAAAATGTGTCGACGCTTTGGTGTGAGCTTTTCGGTTTGATTGTAACTGGTGGAGACTTCCATGTGAGATTTCTATGCCTTAGGAATAAAGACTTTTCAACTGTTTCTCTTCTCCTTGTGTGGCTTATTTATAAAAAAAATAAATTTTTTCCACTTATTTTTATTCACCTTCCATCCAGATCACAGTCCCCACCAGTCCCTACCTTATACCGTTCCTCCCCCCATCCCCCACACTCCCTTCCACTTCTACTGTGAGAAGGAGGAGGCCCCCATGGGTACCAACTACCCTAATATATCAAGTTACTGCAAGGACTTGGTAAATCCTCTCCGACCTAGGCCAGACAAAGCAGCCCAGTTAAAGGAACAGGATCCACAGGCAGGCAACGGAGTCAGGGACAGTGCCTGCTCCAGTTGTTGGGGGCCTGCATGGAGACCAACGTGCAAATCCACTACATATGTGCAGGGACCCTAGGTCCAGCCCATGTATGCTCTTTGGTCGGTGGCTCATTCTCTGGGAGCTCCCTAAGGTCCAGGTTAGTTGACTCTGTTGTCATCCTGGGCAGTTCCTATCCACTCCAGGTCCCTCGATCCTTCCCCCCAACTCTTCTACAAGACTCCCTGAGCTCCATCTATAATTTGGCTGTGGGTCTCTGCATCTGTTTTGATCAGCTGCTTGGTGGAGCCTCTCAGAGGACAGTTCTGCTATGCTCCTGTCTGAAAAAAAAAAAAAAAAAAAGAAGAAGTATCATTAATTGTGTCAGGGATTGGCGCTTGCCCAGTGGAATGGGTCTCAAGTATGGCCAGTCATTGGTTGGCCATTCCCTCAGACTCTGCTCCATCTCTGTCCCTGTGCTTCTTGTAGGCAGGGCAACTTTTGGGTTGAAGGTTTTGTGGGTGGGTTGGTGTCCTTATCTCTCCACTGGGAGTCCTGCCTGGCTGCAGGAGGTGTCCACTTCAGCTTCTATATCCCCACTGCTAGGAGTCTTGGCTAGAGTCACCTCATGGACTCCCTGGAGCCTCCCCCATCCCAGGTCTCTGGCACATTCTAGGGATCACGCCCCCATTCCACCCCCGCACCATGCAAGAGTTTTACACACTATTGCCTACACAGAATCTTTTAAAAATCAGGAGTAGCAGTCAGTGTAGAAAGCCACCCATAATGGATCTACCACAGTAGAAGTGGGATGCCTTGGTGACCTGAGAAAACATTCTCAAGATAAGCCCTATTAGGTTCTGCCTGGTCCTCTTGCTCCTTGTATGCCTACTTTATGTGACTATGAGAAATATAACATGAGGAGACATAAAGTGGCCATGTTTACACAGGATACACGAAAATCTCCATGAATTGCACACTCTGGCTGGCAGGCCCTGTCCAGGGAATAGTCACTCTATGATCACTGATTCCCAGTTGCCTTGGGAGAGAGTGAGAGAGAGAGAATCAAAAAGCAGTGTCACCGGGCTGTGAACTTACAGAGGTGAGAATAAATTTCTGAGAGAACAAGAGAGCAGGTGAGATCGGTTTGGCGAAAGAAATTGCTACCATTGTTGAGGAAGACTCTCGGAGATGAGCTGGTGTCCCTCTGTTCCAATCCGGGGAGAGAGAAACCCAGCAAAGGGACTGGGCATTCCTGTGGGGCATGGACACTTCCTGAGCGCCTCTGTTACACTTAGAAGCAGATACTGTAAAATGTGTGAACAGGCCGTCTGCAAAAGCTACAAATAGTTTTGAGAATGATTAAAGGGGACATTTAAAGGCAGTGCGGTCTAAATTGCCTGGAGGCCGCGGAAGATGAAATATCAATCCTTTGAAGTTAGATTTAGTGCAATCCCAGTCAAGAACGCAGGAATTTATTTTGAAATTGACAGGCTGATTGCACAAGTCAGACAGAGACAGGAGTGATGTATCATAACTCAAATAACCCCTCAAAGGGAGGAAAACATCAGGGCCAATATTACTTTGTATTTTAATGGTGTTTTTAAAAATAAATCTACAGTAATAAAGACGGAATATTCATCTAAATATAGATATATGGGTCAGCGTGACAGAATTAAGTGGTCAGAAATGAACTCACCCAAATTTGACAACTGATCTTCAGGCAATATGGCAGGGCAAATCTCAGGCAAGGGAAGAGCTTTTCTAACAAGCGGTTCTGAGGCAAGTGGAACCCTGAGTGTCTGGAGAGCTGGAGGCCATGCTTTGTCCCACATATGCTGAGCCAAAGCGGATCATAACGTGAGAGCCAAAGTTACAAAACTCACAGAGAAAATACTTCGGTTTGAGAGGTAGACGCATCCTTAAATACCACGTCCAAAACATAATCTGTAAAGAAATAAATGCAAAATGTTATTCAACCCTAGAAGACACCATCAACAGAAGGACAAAGATGAATCCAAGATTGGGGGTAGTACTTTTGCAAAGCATAGGCAGTCAGGGCATGTGTGACAAGAGCTTACTCATGTCCGGACGACATCAGCCAACCCTCGAGGCCCAACAATGGGAAAGTAAGCACCACAATAAAAAAAGAAAAAGGAACCAACCGACCTCCTCATCCAAGAGGGAATAATGGTAAGACCAACCAAATAAACGAACAAAACACAAAAACGCATCAGACACCACTAACTAAAAGCAAAATGAAACACTTATTAGAATGGTTGAAATTAAAACACCATCTACATCGATTGTCAAAAGGCTTAGAATTCACGCCATCGCTAAGGGGATGTGGAATGGCTCATCTGTCTGTGAGACAATTTGGTCCTCATAAACAAACACACAGACATTAGATACAGACGTTCTCTTCCTAGACATGCACCCCGAAGAAGATGTTCATGTTCATACGAAGAAACTGCACACAAACATTCAAACTTCATCCGAAACGACTTAAACCTGACAGCAACAGAATTGCACAATGGGCAAGCCGACCGTCGGATATTGGAATTTGTCTAATGAGATGCTGAAGGGTAACTGATTATCCGATAGCATGACTACAACTCCCTAGTACTACTAATAAAGAGTTAGGTGATAGAGTGCAATTTTATTATTCCATTCATAAAAAACATAGAGAATATAAATCATCGTATAGCCATAGGGTGCAGACGGTGGTTTGTTTGGGGGAGGAAGAAATGGTGAGGTTGGAGGGAGAGATTACAAAAGGCCCTGGGTGCTTTTAGAGGTGCTGGCTATATTTTCACCATCTTGATTGTGAGGATAGTTTTACATAAACCCTCATCACTTTAAATATGTGCGGCTTAACCACATGTCAACTACACGTCAACGTTTCAGCCTCACTAAGTCCGCTTGAAATATCTCCGAGTTTAAACGGCATTTTTTATTATCTCTTATAGACTGAACATTATATCACTAAAAGAGAGAATCCCAACCTGGCTGAGTCAGCTCCGGCACCCGGCCCTAGGTCACATCCCAGTGTCCCCTGTGTGAATTGCTACAGAGCATGGGGTATTACCACACCCAACCTAGAAACAGAAAAACCAACTTTAACCCAGTTTCACAGGTCAGCCCAGGGCATGGAAGTGAGCTATGGATATGACTTCTACGGACAGCAGTTTCTGTTCGTCTCTGTTATAAGCAACAACTCTGACTGATATGGAGGACAGATTTCAACCTCCCCCTCAAAGGACAGAGTACAGACAACCATCCCATCTGGCTTGGCATAGGAGTTCCCGCTCTGTGGCAGAACACCCGGCAGAAGCAACGGGAGGCGGGGTTTGCTTTGGCTCACGGAACCAGGACTCAGAGTTTATCCCGGTGGAGAAAGCATGGCCAAAGGTTCACTCTATAAGGCAGGAGCAATAACAGCTACATGTTGCATGACATTGACCAGAAATCAAAACTGAAAACCTAGAAGATTGACCAAGCTACCACCCTCAAGAGCTATTCTTTAGTGGCCTACACTCTTTTCTTTCTTTTTTTTTTTTCTTCTTTTTTATTAACTTGAGTATTTTTTATTTACATTTCAAATGTTATTCCCTTTTCCGGTTTCCGGGCCAACATCCCCCTAACCCCTCCCTCTCCCTTTCTATATGGGTGTTCCCTTCCCCATCCTCTCCCCATTACCACCCTCCCCCCAACAATCACATTCACTGGGGGTTCAGTCTTAGCAGGACCAAGGGCTTCCCCTTCCACTGGTGCTCTTACTAGGCTATTCATTGCTACCTATGAGGTTAGAGTCCAGGGTCAGTCCATGTATAGTCTTTAGGTAGTGGCTTAGTCCCTGGAAGCTCTGGTTGCTTGGCATTGTTGTACATATGGGGTCTCGAGCCCCTTCAAGCTCTTCCAGTTCATTCTCTGATTCCTTCAACGGGGGTCCCGTTCTCAGTTCAGTGGTTTGCTGCTGGCATTCGCCTCTGTATTTGCTGTATTCTGGTTGTGTCTCTCAGGAGAGATCTATATCCGACTCCTGTCGGCCTGCACTTCTTTGCTTCATCCCTCTTGTCTAATTGGATGGCTGTATATGTATGGGCCATATGTGGGGCAGGCTCTGAATGGGTGTTCCTTCTGCCTCTGTTCTAATCTTTGCCTCTCTATTCCCTGCCAAGGGTATTCTTGTTCCCCTTTTAAAGAAGGAGTGAAGCATTCGCATTTTGATCATCCGTCTTGAGTTTCATTTGTTCTAGGCATCTAGGGTAATTCAAGAATTTGGGCTAATAGTCTAGTAGCCTACACTCTTAATGACCCATCTTCCAAAGGCTTCGAAGCACACATACACCACACACACACACACACACACACACACACACACACACACACACACACACACACACTGATGCTAAGAGCTAGAGACCAACTGCTCAAACCTGTGATCCTGTGGGGAATAGAGCCTTCGGTCTGCTAGAGTAGAGAGAATTGCAGTAGCCAGACAGCAGCAGATCTCTTGACTTCAGAGTTCACCCAGGATCTCACTAAACAGTGGGGCTCAGCCATCCACCCTACCTGCTCTTACAACCAAGGTTACAGTAACCTGACCTCACTAGGGAACCTGACTGCTGGCTGAAGAAATAGCCAGATGTCTCATCCCCAGCCCAGATACACCCGGGCTATAACATCAGAGCTGAAGCTCTATTCCTGTCCAAGGGTACTCAAGAGTCTAGGATGGTGACTTCTTCCTTGAATACACAGGAACGGTTTGGAAGGAGGAATGATTACATCACTGTAAAAGTAACCTTTATTCTCCTGAAGTAATTGTCTCTGAGGCCTACGGCCTCAGCCTGCTAACCTAGGTCTTGTCCCGGAAGCTTCTAGCCTCTCTGTATAATCTAATCTAGGTCTAGAATGTTTTCGGCCTCTGGGACTTGCTGCTGAAAAAGCTCACCCTTTCTAGTTCTTTCTGAGCTCTGGCTGGTTGGTTCAACTCAGCCGTTCTGGCTCTAAGCTGACTGACTCAATCTGACTTCTCTCTCTCTCTCTCAGCCTCTCCTGAACTGCTCTGCTTGGGCTCATACTAACTCTGGCAATCTGTTCTGATCTTCTGGATCCTTCTCATTCCCTGGTTCATTCTGTCTTCACCTGTGTCTAGCTTGTTCTCCCTTCAATCTCTCTCTATAAAACTATCCCGGTAAAACTGCTTACTTCCTCTCCTCTCCCCTCCCCTCTCTCTTTTTCTCTCTTCCTCTTCTCTGCCTCACCCCCTTCTCTATCTTTTCCGCACTGCTCCCTTTAATGGCTTCCCCCTCTCTCTTCTCACGAGAGTTGGCATATCTTCAGTCAAGTCTTTCTCTGATTCGTCCTTTCTGTGCCACTCAATTAGATATCACATCCAAACATGGGTGCTTCCTTCTCCGTACTAACCTCATCTTCATTGTTGGGGATTAAACGTGTGTACTAAGAACACGTCTGCATTCCATCCAGAGGGATTAAAGGTATGTGCTGAGGGTTGAGCCAGGCCACAACTGGAAACAGGGTTTTTTTTCCCAGTAAATAACACAATCTCAGCATGCACAGTGTGAACAGATATCCCGAAACGCATCGCCAGAGAGATTCAATTACTATTGTATATCCTTAAAGAGAAGAAGATCACAGAACCAGAACCTTTCATGCAGTCACAAAAGCTAAAACAGAGTTTTAAAAAACAGCATTTCAGAAAGCCATCCATCTGCAAACGAAGACAAGCAAAGAAGGAAGAAAGCACTCACAACCCCACCAGCGAACAGCGAATGAAACCGCAGTAGCGTGTTCTTACCTTTGAATAATTACCCCGAATGTAAATGGATTAAATTCAATTTAAAAAACACAGACTGGCTGCCTGGATTTCAAGAGGAGACGACGATGTGCTGTTTGTGAGATTCGCTTCCCGTATGAGAGCACACACAGCCTGAGAACGAAGGGATGAGAACAGATATTCCACACAGATGGAACCAAGAGAGCGCGGGGGCAGCAACGCGGGGACAAACAGGCTTTAAGTCAAAAGCGGAACAAGAGAGGGCAACCGGACAACGAGCAAAGAGCAAAGCGCCAAGTGTTGTGTTCATTCTTCGGGGGAGACAGGAACAAACGGCTCACCCCAGGGAGGCCACCGGTGACAAATCTAAGAGTCTAGGCTTACAGGCATGGGAGAAAAGTTACCTACTGGAAATGGCAGACCCCAAACAGCTACCTCACTACACACCCCCGTTTTGGATGATGACCTGTGGAAGCCGCATCCCAGAGTCCCCCCTGAGAGTCCTCTCCGCAGTTATCGCTCCACTTCCTGTCTAGTGGAGCATCTCTGGAGGGTTCTTGCAACTGGGAGGAAGCGGAAAGGAGAGCTGGGCGGAGCATAGGTGAGACTCCTGCAATCCTTCCTCCTTCTGCGCAGGAATATTGATTGACAGTTCCGCCACCATTACCCTAGGCCTACTATCTTTCTATTGCTCTCTTATTTCATTGCCGTAGCTTCCCGACTAAGTGAATCTAGACTCCAAAATGACCCTGCAGTTCTTATGTATCCCTAGAGGAAAGGCCATATTACATGTAGCAGGAAGATATGCAATTATAAACATATCATAGCAAATCAACGGGCCTGAGAGGAGAGGTGAACTTCAATTTCCCACCTCCAGACAGAAAAGAATCATTGAAATTTTAGATTTAAATTACACGTCAGACTAAAGAAACTTAAGAGGAATACATAGAGCATTCTCTTTAACAGCGCTAGGACAGCGGCTGGGCGTCTACACAGCTGGATTCTACCACAAAAGAGTGCCAATCATTCTCAAATTCTCACAATATCCAACCAGGGTGAAGACATTTCTAAAGGGAAGCTCCCGGAAAATAAATCACTTGAGTTAAGGAAACTACAAGGCTGATTTAAGATCAGAACCATGATTGTGAGCTGGAATGGTGCAGGTCCACAGCAAAATCACCCCGGGCTGTCTCTACATGCTGCACTAGGTTTTAAAATCCCCGTGCATCCTACCTAACACCGCTGGGATTGTCTGGTAACATTCTCTGGGGAATAGGCAAGCAGAATCCTTACCTCTACTACGTCAAAAGTGAAGTATCTCGTCAGATAACATCTGAGGCTCATCTAAGAGACTTCGACATTTTATGGTAACATGCCCGCTCGCTGTTTTCACCATAAATTTCACAAAATAACCTTGATTTATGACTTTCTTTGTTCTGGTACAATGAAAACTTCATAAAGTCGCTGTCACATTGGAATGTGGTGCTTAGGGTAACACAAATCTATGTCCCCTGCCCATTTTCACTCATATTAGGTCTGGAATCAATCATCTCTGATTCCCCTTGGGATGTAAGCTGTTTTATTATCTATCTATTTATCTGCCTGCCTGCCTATCTATCTATCTATCTATCTATCTATCTATCTACCTACCTAACTACCTACCTACCTACCTACCTACCTATGTCTATCTGTCTGCCTGCCTGCCTATCTATCTATCTATCTATCTATCTATCTATCTATCTATCTATCCATCCATCTATCCATCTTTTTCTGTCTTTCATTAACTCGTGTGTGTGTGTGTGTGTGTGTGTGTGTGTGTGTGTGTGTGTGTACTTACAAACTCACTTTATTTTGCTAAGACAGAGTCTGTAGCTCTGGCTGGCCGGAACCCACAGAGAACCTATCTACCTCCCAAGTTTGGCTATTTATCTTTTATTTTATTTTATAAGGCTCACATTAACCCTGTACCAAAGCCATTGAAGGACACTGAGAGAAAGAAAATTACGGTCTGGGAATCATGTGAGGAAGAATCCTCAGCAAGGTTCCCAAGGACATGGATTTCCACCGCACGTCAGAAGGATCAGTCGCCATGAGCAAGTGAGGTTTTCTTTAGTGGCGAAGAATGTCTGAACACACACACAGTGATAAAGATGACACGCTGCTTTACGAAATAAAGGACACAGCCCACGTGATCCTCTCAAAGGGCCCAGGAAAAGGCTTGACAAGCTTAGACATCCGTTCCTGACCAGACGTTCAGATCATATGTGAAAAGGATTCACCACATCACACGAAGGCCAGACGTGACAAGACCACAGATAATGCCATGCACTGGAAAAGATTTCAGCGTGCACAATCGAGATCTCAGTACAGTCCCAGAACTCAAGGGATTGCTTCAATTAGCATGGGTATTTAAGATCACCCACCCTTACTAAAAGCTTCTTTTCTAAATCTTTGGTTACATGGTCACTGATTTTTCTGTATATTTCAGAAGTCCATGTTTCCACTGTTGTCTTTGTCCTATTCCTATACCCTTGGAGAACTTATTTTCTTTGATTACAAGAAAAATTACTGTGCTTTGTGAGTTTGTGCAGGCGTACCTGTTTGTGTGCATGTGCACGTGTGTGCACCTGTACGTAATGTGTATTCTTGTGGAAGCCAGAGGACAACTTCTAGTTCTGTTTCTCTGTTGTCCTCTCTCTCTGTCTCTCTCTCTGTCTCTCTGTCTCTGTCTCTCTGTCTCTGTCTCTCTCTGTCTCTCTGTTTCTGTCTCTCTCTGTCTCTCTGTCTCTGTCTCTCTCTGTCTCTGTCTCTCTGTCTCTCTGTCTCTCTGTCTCTCTGTCTCTGTCTTACCCTGTGAATTGCTTTTCTTTCTTTCTTTCTTTCTTTCTTTCTTTCTTTCTTTCTTTCTTTTTTTCTTCCTTCCTTCCTTCCTTTCTTTCAAATCAAGAGATTCCCCCCGCCCCAGTGAAACACAGCATAATTTTTCCCCTAGTTAATAATTACCAAGAAATTTGCACCATGACCAAAAAAAGCCTATGTATTTCAGAAATAGATTAACTAGGTTACTTTTTAACAAAGCTTAGGTCAAAGAATACTATAAAATGTTGGTTTTGCCCCAGTCGCATTACTCTCTTGAATGTGGCCTCTTTTTTAAATTTAAACATGAGACACTTAAAACTTACAGGTTTTATTTTTTTCCTGTTGTCTTTGACTGAATCCCTAGCCCTACCCACAAAGCCTCAGGATGTAGGTAAGAAATTTACTTGTGTATTACCAGGGACAACTAAGTGAAGGAAATTACTTTTCTTTAGCCTTTTAAAACTTTAGTTATTCTAGTGGTTTTATTTTTCTCTCTCTTCTCTTAGTATATGTATACTGGACCCACTACAGATTTTCATATTATCTATTCTATAGGATGTTTGCCGTTAGAAATGGCCAACAATCTGGATCATGTTGTCTTGAGATGTAATTTGGACTTCAAAATATTAGAATTTCTGTGGCAGATATAGATATATAGATATATGTATAGTCTAACAGAAGAGCATAGATACAGTATATACATATTCATACATTATACATACATACACACATATGTACACACTCACACATAAACACGCATAAACATTTATATACAATCTTTAAAAAATATTTTTGCTTGTCCAATATGTCTTCCAGCTAGATGATAAATACTGTCAGGGTACATGAGATCCTGCTTTCTCCTTCAGCTGTCCGTTACACACCTGCAGCAGACTACGCCAAGAGCAAGGCGTGTCAACCGGGTGGAAAAGGCAATTTTTACATTTTACCAAATGAGGAAACTTTGAAATTTTCCTATCTAGAGGAAGGTCTTTTTAAATACTTCTGGCCAGAAAGGCACATTTTTTTTTGTACAGGAATGTAATTTCTTTAATATCATCCCAGAGAACATATACTCAAGTGATATTATACAGACTGATAAGGTTGTATCTATGTATCAAAGAATATAAGAATTTATAATATATATAACATCAATCAAACAGTTAATGAAAAAGAGGCCATGCATTTGAAAGACAGCGAGGAGGGGTTAACAGAAGAACAGGCGGGGGAATGAGGAGTGATGTCATGATGCTATAATCATAAAAAATAAATTAGTAAATGATTATAATTTGCACTAGAGTATTCAGCATATCTCAGAGGTCCTGACCTGTGTTGTATCCTACACACAACCGGCTTGATGAGATGGGTGTGCTTGAGGTTTTCCTCTGCTTTCCTCGTGTAAGAGCCCATTTCAGACCCAGATACTCTTTGTCTGTGTTATGTGCTTTGTGACTTCTTTCCTTTGTATTACTCCCTGCAAAACTCAGATCCCACCGAGTTTGCTTTTTCAATAGAACGATTGCTATGGTCTCCTAATGACCTTCCAACTCTATCCCATCTGATTATCCTTCTTTCTACCTGAGGAATAGTTCCTATGGCTTTCCATTTGTTAGGCACCAAGGGAGGGCCCAGCACGTATGATGCTTCATTGCCTGGCTTTCCCTGTTGTGTAAACACGGCCATATTACCCCCCCCTCCCATGCAGGTCCCAATGGCTTCCAACTGAAGCCCATGCTTCTTGGTTTTACATGCAAGATCCTCATAATCCAAACTGAAAAGAGGCCTCATTCTTCTTATGAAACAGATTGCGCCTCCCCAAATTTGTCTCAAGGTTTCTTGCCTTTGTGTTCTTTTATTTTACATATTTTCTCTACACATAAGACTGGGCATCTTACTCTCTTGCTAATTTTTGAAATATTTTTCTTTCTTTAGTATTAATTCATATGGTGCTTCCACTAAATCTTTTCTGGTTCTTACCTAGGGGTTACGAAGCATTCATAATGAATATTTAACTTTATTCTAAATTGGATTATATCCCTACTATGCGCATGCACATAATCCTTGCCTATGATGAGAGTGCTCAGGAAACTAAGGTTCAAGGAAGGTGGCTCTGTCGATAATTGTCGATTGTTCCATGGCACCCAGATCAATAGTTCATAAAAAAAATAATAAAATGCAGTCTATGTGAACAAATAAATCTTCTATGACCTAAGAAAGGATCTGTGATTTTTGGATGAATCTGGAGATCACATGACTAGCATTAAAGGCTATGCTGACTGCCACCGTGCATGGATGTACAGTATCAGTCACCGGGCCTTGCCTTGAAGACATTACCTATCAATTAATCTTCATGTGGTTTCTCCTGTCATAAATGACATACCTGTGGCACAGAAATGGCACACTGTCACCAGAAAAGCTGCTTCATTTTAGATAAATTCACATAAATGAAATTATAACTTCTAACTACACACTCAACTTTGATTAGGACTCACATTTGGTGTGTGTGTGTGTGTGTGTGTGTGTGTGTATGTGTGTGTGTGTGTGTATGAGAGAGAGAGAAAGACTTTCACATTCTTTATTAAATGTGTTAAAATGTTTCCACCATAAGCCTTTTATAGTTTCATACTTGAATGTCACGAAAAGTTACTTATTAGGAAAATATATAAGTCTAAAGATACCTAATAACCCAAATATCCTTGATTTTCAGATCATTTCAATGCTACTCAGAAATTCATAAATGAGAACGTTGCATACCTGTGAGTTGTTCTGGATTCCCTCTGTTGATAACACTTATTGTATTGTTATCTGATATATGGTAGGAAGGCAAATGCTCCACGAAGATAATTTAATTAAACAGCAGCATTAACCTTTTCCATGGGTTAGTTTTAGACAGAAATAGAAATTCTGCATAAGATCACTGTGTCCCCTCCATGAACCCTTGCAGGACCATCATTGCATCGGCCCAGTATGTTCAGGAAGCGTCCTTTGAGGAGGCAGAAATGCTGGTGAAGGTCATGCTGGATTACAAGGATAGGTGCTTGGCTGACAGCACACTTCCGGAGTGTTCAAAGATAGCTGTAAGTAAACTGCTTGTGGTTCTCGTCAGAACAAGATCTAAGAATGGCGCTCTAGACACATAGGGTTTGGTATTTAATTGTGTGTGTGTGTGTGTGTGTGTGTGTGTGTGTGTGTGTGTGTCAGAAGAGGCTGTCCATTGCCTGAAGAAGCCTCAGTTACAGGTAGTTGTGAGCTGATAGCGTGGGTGCTGGGAAGCACATGTGGGTCCTCTACAAGAACCCTATGCACCCCAAACAGCTGAGCCATCTCTCCAGCCTGGGCACATAATTATTTTGCTTCATTTCAGTATTTAGGATAAGGTGCTTTTCTCAAGGGAAATACAGTTCTGTCTTATGACACATAGGAAGATGGAGTTATGCATGTTCGATCTCTATGCCTTTGACTTATTGACACTCAGTCATACCGGCACAGAAAGGAGTGACATTCCAAGATACACACACAGGGTTAGGGCTCTTAATTGCTTCTCTTACTGCCTCATGCTCTGCTCTCACATTTCCCTCATCTGGGCTGATTCCAAATGCAATCCCAATTTAAAAAAAAATGTTGAACACCATAGGCAAAGCCACAGAGAGTTTTCGACTTTGGGAGATAAGAAGAAAACTCACCGAGGAAGTTGTTTGGTACTTAGACTAATTGATAATGGCTACTTTCAGTTTCAAAGGAGAGGGTTTACTAAGAATGTAGTCAGCCAAAGTACAAAGAAACAAACAAACAAAACAAGTAGCAAAGAGAAGCAGCATACAGATGGCAAAACACCAAACCAGGCATTTACAGCATCTAGGAAACATGACTGGAACCACCCTGTTGGAGAGAACAAAGGTACCATCAGACTGGACACTTAAACTACTAAATAGACGTGGCTGGAAAGGTGCTTCAAAAAAAAAATGCTTTGCTGGAGTTCCCAGCGGAAGTTTATCAGGACATCAGCATGTTCTCTCAGGGAGGGAGTATGTAGCTTTTCATCCCGTAACAATGTTTTTATATCACAGGGCAAACAATTAGTAGGCTCTATTAGAAGGAGCATGGTGTTGTGAATACTCTTAACTGTTTGCTGGCCTCCTCCCTCCCTGTCATGGAATTAGGCGTCTGCCCTGCCCCAGACAGAGATTTTTAGAAGACACTTAAAATAAATGTCCTGGAGTCTGAGACAAGGGAGAGCCTCCTCATTCCTAGAATCCATTTTCAATGAGCTTCAAGAGCACGTGACAATTTACTGACACAATGTCTATTACAGAACTGCAAAGTAGGCATTGCAGAAATAGTAACAGGTGAAGGAGGCTTGCTGTGAGATGGCGTTTCTCAATGTGGGGATGCTTTCCCAAGGCTTTAGGTAAAGGCACCTGTAGGTGGCTGTGTGGAAACTGTAACCTTTCCCCTAAAGGTGACACTATCCTTCATGTGTCTGTCAGACCTTCCCAGTGGAGAGAAGAGACTTTGATCATGACAGAACATTGTCTTCTTCTCTGTTGTTCAGAATGATGCTATCCAGGACATGCTCTGTGATATGAAGGGGCTGCCACAGAAGCATAACTTCTCCCATTGCTGTAGG
Organism: Rattus rattus; assembly: GCF_011064425.1. NCBI lineage: Eukaryota > Metazoa > Chordata > Mammalia > Rodentia > Muridae > Rattus > Rattus rattus. The sequence goes on from NC_046164.1 coordinate 3,965,802, forward strand.
CAAGCCAGCTTTCAAAGAAGACTCTGCTTCTTCTACAACAAGAAAGCTAATGTAGGATTTCTGCCGCCTTTCCCTACTCTGGATCCAGAAGAGAAATGCCAAGCTTATAAAAATAACAGTGAATCTTTTCTCAACCTGTAAGTTTAATTTTGGTATCAAACGGATTTGAGGTATTGTCCTCGTTGGGCTAAAAGAAATCTATTCTTCCTTTTTGAGCTTCACAATTTTATTTCCAAACAACTTCAGCTTTTCTTTATCTTTGCTGGCCGGGGTTTATTGGTGAATCGGCTGATTCATAAATTCATTCCATGTTTATTGGGTCAGGACCTGTGCTCAGTGAGGCTGTAGCTGTGGACCCTGCTTTTAAGACTCCTACATTAGTGCTGTGTGTCTTCTCATGTGATAATCTGCAGGGCAGAGATGTGTGCCTGACATTGAATAGCTAGGCAGCACAGGGATGGGAGTATTTTCTTCCCAAGGGAAGTTGCAAGTTTTATCTTGGGAAGACTTAAATTATTGAACACATAGTCTCCAATTTCTTTGCAACGGTGTAGCGCATGCTGAAGGAAAGTTGTTTCCCCCCACGCCACCTCTGGAAGGCTATTGTACTTTGAAACAATCACAAGTTTGCTTGGACTTAAGGATGTTCTTGAGTCTTGGATATGATGTGTTTAGATGATGTTTTCTTCGATATGATGGGGAGAGGGAGACAGGCTTCCTATGTCACAGAAAGGGAAGGGAGAATACACACAGTGTTCAGGATGAGCACTGCCCATGTCATCCTCAATTTTGAGTTAGCAGCTCTAAATTGAACTGCTGGAAATGACTGGTTCGGCTTCTCAACGGAGGTTGCTGCAGTGGAAATCCTTTCTTTCCTTTTCCCTTCGTCTTGATAACTTGCTTTCCTTGCCATCTTCTCCCCCCTCCCCGCCCCCTGTCAATCATCCTTCTCCCTCTCCCTTCCCCATCTCCTCTCTTTTGAAAAACACTTAATGTTTTACAGCTATATGTACGAGGTGGCCAGAAGGAACCCCTTTGCCTTCGCCCCGGTTCTTCTGAACGTTGCTGCTAGGTTTGAGGAGGCGGCGACCACGTGCTGTGAACAGCAACAGAAAGCTACCTGCTTTCAAGCCAAGGTGGGTACCATGCTTACCTCATTAAGAGGACAAGGAATCGACCAATGCCAGGGCTCTGGAGCTTCACTTAAAATTAAACATCACACGAAGCCTGTCTACCACACGCAGTGTCATATCAGTGCGCTCCCTGACAGGAATGCACTGTGCACCAGAAATACCTTGAAAGAGATTCACTAACTACCAAGTTCTCTCTCTAGGGTTAGTTTCCCTTACAAATTGCAAAAAAAGCCCAAGTGTGCAAATTATCCAGGGTAAATATTGAACTGATGTTTTCTGTCTGTGACAAACTCTGTTTTAGCATTCATAGTAAGGTGGAGCACGCCAGCCGTGACAGCCGTGTTCAGGGGACATGCTGCCACAAGCCCTGTCCTGATAAACGCAATGCTGTCATGAGGAATACTGGCTCAACCCTTGGAATGTGCCAAGGATACAGGTTTTTCTTAACACGCAAATTTACTAAGAGAAAGACCCCCATGTATTTTTGGCAGCTAGAAAATTTCAGAGTAGTTGATATTACAGGTCGCTAAAAACTAAGGAAAGAGTGAGATGTTGGCCTTTTTTTTTCTTTTTTCTCAACAGAATTGTTCCTTTTCTTTCAGGCAGCCCCCATCACACAGTATTTAAAAGCGTTATCTTCTTATCAAAGAAATGTTTGTGGAGCCCTTTTAAAATTTGGACCCAAGACCTTAAACTCTATGTGAGTTTTGTGTTGTGTTTCTTGTATCTTTTCTTGCTTGTGACACACACGTTTTTTTCTCTTCTTGCTTTTTCTGTTCAATAGCTGGTGATGGTATCTGTGGTTTTCTGGAGGCTTAAGGACATAGGGATGGGAGGGTGCCAAGGGAAAGGAGACTGAACACTCCAAAGTACATGTGATGCTTTTTTCTACAACTGAAATCAGCTCACATGGCATGCTGTAGTAATTATGGCGGACAGAGCCCCTATCAGGTCATTTCTACTTGGAATCCAGAATTGGGGGTGGCGGCACAGTAAATATCTCTATATCATGATTCGCAGCCATAGCAGATATGTACAGTTATGAAATAGGAATGAAAATAATCTGGGGCTCATCGCAACCCGAAGAACCGTATTAGAGGGTTGCAGCATCGGGAAGGTTGAGCACCACTGATACGGATCACGTAACAACCCTGTCAGCTACTCGATAGGAACTCTGTATAAAACTCGTGATATCTGCTGCCCTTGATCCTTCTGCAATGTGCGTAACATAAGTAAAGACCCTCTTTGTCTGTTGCCTATTTAAATGATTTGAGTGGTCTATCAATGATCTTTCCAGAAACATTGCCGTGTTCAGTAAGAAGTTCCCCAAGATTGGATTTGAAGACCTCACCTCCCTCTTAGAAGATGTTTCTTCCATGTATGACGGGTGCTGTGAAGGGGACGTCGTGCAGTGCATCCAGAGCCAGGTGCCTCTTCTTTAAAGGATTTACCTTAAAAAAGAAAAAAAAGAAACCTATGACAAAAGCAAAACCCAGTGATTTTTAATACTTGCTTTTAGCTTTTGCAATGATCACGTAGAGTCCTCGTAGTTAGGGGATTGGGTACAATATTGTTATGCGCTCATGTGCGCAGTGTATACTGATCAGCTTAGGTATGCTCAGTCTGTCACTTTTTGTTTAGGAGCTTTAAGGCTCCCCTCTTCTGACTCTTCATAAAACCATGGGTAACTGTGAACAGAGACCTTACTGGACGACAACTCCTGTTATCTATCATCTCTGTCCGTTAGCAGTTACTTTCCCTTACATCAGAAGCCCTCGGGAAACCTCACAAAATGAAATTATTATTAAGTTTTTAAAAAGATGCTTTCTTTGATTTTCAATTTTCTAAGGTCTTTTCAAATAATTTCAAGCTGTTATTTCTTTCCTCCTCTCTTCCATTTTCTCTCTCTCTCTCTCTCTCTCTCTCTCTCTCTCTCCCTATCTCTCCCTATCTCTTTTCCTCCCTCCCTCTCTCCCAATCTCCCTCCCTCTCTCCCAATCTCTCTCCCTCTCTTCCTCCTTTTTTCTAATTGGTATATATATATATATATATATATATATATATATATATGTACATTGATGGCATGAAGCATGATATTTTAACATGTGTACATTGTAGTATGACTAAATCAAATGACTTAATGTGGATTTCTAT
>NC_046164.1:4574088-4729001 GCF_011064425.1 Rattus rattus
TGCTGCATTTGTGACTATTATGGTTTACATCAGAAGTATCTTCACAGGTTCAAATGTTGAATCCTTGCTTACTGGCTTATGGGGCTATTTTGAAAGCCATGTAGCTTTTAGGATGTAAAATCTGCCTGACAGAAACAATTGACTAGGAGGAGCAGCCTTTGAAGATTTTATTTATCCCTGGTTCTGACTGCAATTTCTGCTTCCTAGCCTGTGACGTGTGAATAAGCTATGACTTAAAGCTCTTATCACCATGGACAGTATAGCCTTCCCTATCCTGATGGACTAAAATCTCTATAAATTGAGCCAAAATAAACCTCCCTTATATTGTGCTGTCAGTCATTTTGCCATAGGGAAGAGAGAGGAAGCAAATCAGCTAGCGTCTATTTTAAATTGATTAGCTCATTTCTAATCTGTTTGGTTTTTTTTTTCACATAGCAAAGCTTTTACATCTGATTTGTTTTCTCTCGAAATTAAACACATGTATTTAAATACAAAGCAGTGGTGCAGCTGGAAAAGGGCTTGTAGAACCAGCAGGAGGACCTGAGTCTGTACCCCTAGCACCCATGTAAAGGTTGGCGTGATGCTAAGCTTTTGTAATCCCAGCACCCAGAAGACACAGGCAGGCAGATTTCTCGCACTCATTGCTCACCCAGGCTTGCTAAATGGATGAGTTCCAGGTTTAGTTCGAGACCCTGTTTTAAAACATAATGTAAAGGCTGATTTAGAAAGAGAAAACACTGCCAGTGTGGTCTTCATGTGAGCGCATACTCTTCCATGCCCATACTTACGCACACATGTAACACCCACTAAATAACACCAGTTCTTCCATAGTTTGAAAAACTATATTCAAAAAGTCTTGTCCTGCAGAGCACGAATGCATAATGGAAAGTCTCATGCGTGACTCAGTGTGTAGACACTTGTCATATGTAACCCAGTATGTAGACGCTTGCATGTAGGTTGTTGTTGCTTTTCAGGAGCATATATGTAAAAAAAAAGTATCTGAAGGTATGTGTCCTGAGTCTGGGGGATGCTTAAATATATGGCTATTGCGTATGAAGGCTATTTGGCCATCATGGTGAATGCCCAGTGAAGTTGAACTGAAACAATAGCTTTGTGAAAAGCAGACCCTCAACACCAAGAAGGTTTAGAGTCTTGTTCGAAACCTGGGTTTATCATGCACTGACTCTATAACCCTCAGTTGAGAAGTTTTACCAGCTAATAATCAACCTATTATTTAATTGGTTGTGATCATCATAAATAATTTTTCAGCCTGCAGATAAAAAAAATGAACATTAGGTTTTTCATGACTTATCTTGCAAGTAGGAATGTGTTGTTTTCTCATTGCTGGATTTGGTATGAGTAACTGTTACACTTGAGAGTCACTGAGTTTATACCACATTATACCACTGCTCATGAGATTGTGATCATCTAACTCCTACCTGATTCATTCATTCATCTATTCATTGTTACTCTGCTGACTCCCTTCATTAATTTATGGGTTTATATATTCATAGTGTACTAAGCTGATATTTAATTGATTCACTGTAACAGGATGATAAATATAAACAAGATGTTTTTGGAAATATATTTTATCCATTTTATGGATACTACTTTTAACACTTAATCTCTCTTTTTAATGGTCTTGTATTTTAGATTGGTCATTTAATTTTGCCATTTAACATCTCATCCTGTATTTTTTGTTATAGAGCTATAGAACTCGAAGCATTATAGTTTATATTGCTGTATTTTGTGACTGATATAAAGTTTAAACATGATGAAATGATGAGTTGCTGATGGGTGGTTAATAATGATGAAGTTATAGATATTTCTTCACTTCCCATTCACAACACTTATCTGGAGTAGTTACCGATATAACTCCCACTTATTTTTATTTTACAATAGAAGAAAAGATGAATGGAGTTTAGTAATGTAGTAAACTCCACAGCTCTGAATGCCTGACCTCCCTCCCTCTAGAGCTCTCAGCTTAACCCTTCCCCTGGGCCATATCACTGAGTGAGAAATGGGCTGGTTGAGGAAATATATCAGCATATTATTTCCCAACTTCCCTAAACATCAGGAAGAGTGAATTATTTCTAGTCACTTAGACTACTAGGTATGTTTAATAGAACTAGTGTAAGAATATGTGACTTAAAACTTTCAAATCGTGACATATACTTCTCTGTACCAGGTACCAAACAAACTTTCTAGAAAGCAAGTAGACTCTCATATTAGTTTTCTAGATGGTGTCATGCGAGGCAGTGGGGTATCTTTGGACAGTCCTTTACCTACAGAAGTAATGAGAGTGACACTTGTTTTGCAAGAAGAGGTTGAAACAATTACATTAAACAGGCTGGACTTAGAGTCACAGTAATTCTCCAACAGCTACCTTCTGCCTTTTGGGTGCTAGCACCACATGGACCAGGTGATGGGCTTCCTGTCTAGTTCTCACTCAGTGTTCAAACCTCACCTTAAATGATGCATCTTCAGAAATGAAAGCTTTCTTGTTCAAGCAGCTCCAAACTTTGAACCCTGTTAATTATTTCTGTTAAATGATGTGTGTACATTTATTATTTCACCAAGGTACCGCTGCAAATAAAATTATCTGTTTAACACAAGTCACTAGGTATCTAAATTCATGCACTTACATCAAGAATGGAAAATCGTTATTACTGATTACTTTTATGCAGACCCACAATGAAAAGGAACAGGTGGGGCAGAAAGAAAGATTTTAAAATGTGCAGTTTAGGAAGAAAAAGAAAAGCAGAGAGCATCCTAAGCTGAAAAAGAGGCTGTAACTGTGAAAGAGATTAGTGCCTTTAAAAGAAGCCAGGGCTCTGGAGTGCCAAAAATAGGAAAAAGTGCCCGAGGGCAAGACCCACTCTGCTGAGGCTGTAGCTAGTGAAAGGAAAGAGCCTAAGGGTTGGTTTTTGTTCCTGTTTTACCCTAGAAAGCAAATGCTTCCGAGAAGTTCGCCACCATCTCCAGTGTACTGAGCTGCAGCCATGACTGGAGTCCAAGGGATTCAGGTTTCACCGTAAGCATCAGAAATTGGCAGCATCATTCACTTGGTACTGGGCTGGGACAAGACACATGGCTGAGAGAGTCCTGGGTTCTTTCTCTGCAACTTCAGAGAGCTTCAGAGGCTAGACAATGTGTTGAAGTTCCTGTGATGAGAGCAGGAGAGTTCACGACATGAAGCCTGGGTTTAGTGGAGATGCCAAGATGTTGGAAAGACCAGAACCATGGACATTTGCCAAGAAGAGCTGCACACAAGGAGAAATAGCCTAAGACACACATGCACACATGCACGCATGCATGTATATACACACTGCATACAGCAAAGCTGGTGGGGTAGAATCATTTAAACCCATTGAATCTGAACCCCAGATAGCAAACGTGGAGAGTACCATCATCAAGAGACTAGTTTGAGTCTCAGAAGAGACACGGACTTCAGACTTCTGAACAGTGTTGAGATTGTTAACAGACTATGGGTACTTTGGAAGTTGGATTAAATGAATTTTGCATCATGAAACTGACATGAGCCTATAGGGAACCGGAGCAGAATGTGTGTGATTAATTAACTGGGACATGTCCCCCATAGAATCAAATAATTGGACAGGACCCAGTGGTGGTGCTGCTTGGGGAGATTATAGAACTTTTAGGAGGTTTAGGCTTCCTGAAGGAAATATATCATTGGGGGTGGGCTTTGAGGATTTAAATCCCATCTCCACTTCCTGTTCTGAAATGTGATCACACTCTTTCCTGATTTTCAGGCTGGTCTCATACTTCCACTCCCATGCCTTCCCTATTATTATGGGCTATATCCCTTTGGGACTGAAAGCCAAAATAAACCCTGTCTTTCCTAAGTTGGTTTTTGATCAGATATTCTATCTCAAAAACAGAAATCATACTAAAACCTCTATAAAAAGTGACTTTAAATTCATATGAATCAAATTCTTAAATGAAAACAAAGTAACCTGGGCAGGAGAGGTAGCTTAGTAGGTAAAGATCCTCACCATCCAGCCTGATGACCTGAGGTCAATCCCTGAGATCCACAGGGTAGAAAGAGAGAACTGACTCCTGCAAGATATTCTGTGACCTCTGCACATGTACCACGGTACATGTTTATTGACACTCATAGATATTCATACCCATGCCTCCCTGCACACAAGACAAATAAGTGAATGTTAAAAAAAACACACATAGTAGGCCAGTGAGTTAAAAACAAAATAAAAGAAAAGAAAGAAGGAAAGAAGGAAGAAAGGAAGGGAGAGAGAGGGAGAGAGTGAGAGAGAGAGAGAGAAAGTGAGGGAGCCTGGTGTGTAGCTGAGGTGTGACACATATGAACTTGAATCCAGCTTGGGCAACATAGAATATTTATAAGTAAAGTACCTGCTGTGTTGAACTTTGGGAAATTAAATGAATCATATTCATCCACAGCAACCTTTCTCTCTGTCCCTGCTGTCACAGCTACTGTACTATACACTTCTAAACAAACAAACAAAATTTTTATTTGATTAAACTATTCACTGTTGGAAGTAGAGTCTTGAATTTCTTTATTATCACCATACAAGTATCCATTACTCCCTTGTATCTACAGGTATTTCAGTGTTTGCTGCACACACACACACACACACACACACACACACACACACACACACCTTGTACTTGTACTGTTGATCAGAACTCCTTTAACATTAAATGACAACTCTATTTCCACTGCTTAGATTATTTTTCTCCATCCTTTTGCTTTCAGCCTAGTCAAATGTACTTTCAACTTCAAAGGGAGCTTCTTGCAGGCAGCATATAGTTGGATGTTGGCTTTTGAGCCTCAGTTGGGAGTCAAGAAGAATTGGCTTTTGGGTAAAGAATTTGTTAAAGGAGTTATCAACGTCATGGGCGTGTACAAAGACAGAAGGCAATATGGTGCGAACTCTGAGAAGATTTTAAGACCCAAATCTCTAGCTAGACAAATAGCATGGTAAGAATTCTCATGAAAGTTCCAGGCCACATGAAAGAGTGGGGAATTTTTCTTAGGGTTTTCAGAGGAAAGGGGAGGTTTCATGTGGTCAGGCTGTCTCTATTTTTTTGGCAGGAAGAGAATTCTCAGAGGGTGGGGGTGGGAGTTGAATGTGCAACTCTGAGGATATGGGAGGAGGATGGTAGGTTCAAGAGTATAGTTAAGGGGCACCCATTATATGTCAGGAGATGTGCTATCACCAGTAACCGTCTCATGCCCTTTAGTCTGGAAGCCTGATCTGTAACCTTTACTGGGGAATTAAAAATAATGCCTGTCATTCTTCTGAAATCTATGTACCCGAGGAATCCATGTATAGACTCATCTGCAGGCTGTCAGTAGGGTGCCTGTGTTGGATTGAATAGAGACACAGAACTTAATAAATCTCTCTCTCTCCCCCCCCATATATAGTATGAAATTTTATTTTATTTGAAGGGTAACTTCAAGATCCAACTTTCACACTTTAAATAAAATAAATTGTCAATGTGCAATGTGAAAAACACATAGCAAAGCCTCATATTTCTATGATTCAGAATTTATTGAATAAGAATAAATTCACAAGCTGTGGCAGTTTTGTTGACAGAAATTTTCCAAAAAGCCCCAATTTCCTTAACAGTCTTAGCTCAGACAAACCCAGGTTGTTTGATTTAATTTTTAAAAAGGTGTGTGTGTGTGTGTGTGTGTGTGTGTGTGTGTGTGTGTGTGTGTATCTGTGTGTGTCTGTGTGTGTGTGATTATTTGGTATATGGATGTGTACATGTATCTGTGTGTGCGTATGAATGTTTATGAGTGTATATGCACAGGTATGCATGTCCTGGTTGTTTTTTCTGTTGACTTGACAGAGTTATCTGAGAAGCGGAAACCACCTTTTGAGAAAATGCCTCAGTAAGACTGGCCTGCATGGTGTCTTATTAACTAGTGATTGATGTGGGAGAGCCTAACCACTGTGGGTGGTGTCAACCCTAGGCAGTTGGGCATAGACTGTATAATAAAGCAGGCTGAGTAAGCCATGGGGAGTTAGCCAGTAAGCAGTGTTCTTTCCTGGCTTCTATTTCACTTCTTGCCACTAGTCCCTACCTTGAATTTCTGCTCTGACTTCTTTCATCGATGGATTACCTCATGGAAACATAAGCCAGACAAGTGCTTTCTTCCCCTAGATTACTTTGGTCATACAATATTATCATACCCATAGAAACTCTATGACAGTGCACATGCCTGTGGAGGCCAGAGGTCACTGTCTATTGTCTTCCTCTATCACTATCCTCCTAATATTTTGAGACAGGATATTCTCAGTGAACCTGAAACTCACGGATTTGTTAAAAACAGGTTCAAACTCAGATTCTCTCTAACAACAGTCATCCTCCAGCAGTGTTTTTTTTTTTTTTGGCACAATTTTAATGCAGCAATATTCTCCTATATTTCCATATTCATAGGGTGTCATCCTTTTTGTTTTTCCAAATGCCATTTATCAGTCTGCGCCTTATGAATGGTACAATGTACAAATGACATTGCTTATATATCCTAGGCATAGACTCACCCTTCATCTTTATAGCGGGGCCAAACACTCTTTGTAAATGCAGTCACCATGGCAAAGCATAGACTAAAACCACTGTTCTATACAACACAGAGTAACTCAGGGTAGGGAATAGCCCATCCTCAATATAAATTTTGCATAGCGTTCCTTCATGGGAGTTATTGAAATGTTACAAAAGCTTTTGACCCAAACTTCCGCTCCAAGCTATCACCATTTCACAGTGGAGTATATAGTTAGTGAAAATCTGTTGTTCCTTTAGATCTACTCTATCCCCAAAGCCCCATATGTCAATGATTTGGCCACCAGCCTGTGCCACTATTGAGAGGGAATAGAACCTTAGAGAAATCCGGGTCAGTGGAAAGATCCAAGGTCACTGGAAGTTTTACCTTAAAGGGAATCTTGGGAACAGTACCCCCTTCCCTTCTGCTTGTTTCTTGACAACCTCAAGGTGATCAGGCCTCCTCTGCCACACACATCTGACTTGATATACTGTGACATCACAGCCTCAAACCAACTGGGTTAAGTGACCATGGACGGAAGCCACTGAAAGCATGACACAAAATAATCCTTTGCTCCTTTGAGGTCAGCCATCCAGGTAGTCTATCAAATGATAGAAAACCCACCCCAAGTACAGAGTGATCGTCACATTCAAAACCACAGCTGGAATTTGCAGCACATTGCAAATTTTTTGAGCTTGACTATACTCATTACTGTTTTATTCTTCTCTGTCTGCTATAGCAAAATGCCAGAACATGGCTTCTTAGAATCACATTTCTCATGGTTCTGGCAGATGAGAGTCCAAAAATCACAGTGCTCACAGATAAAGTGTGCTCTGGGGTATTGAACACCTGACTTATTTTTGTGTCTAATCCTCATCTGGTGAAAGAGGCAAGTGTCCCTTATTCTCATCTCATTCCTCAGAGCTCTTAACTCTAGACGTATTCAACATCCAGACCTAAACAACTACCATGGGAGTTAGGATTTCAAAAGAGATGTTTAGGAGATGGGTCACAAACACCCAGGGCTACCACTATGCCCTTAGATCACCAAAATTCATGTCCTCTTATGTACAAAGTATATTCTGTTTATCTCAACAACCTTAAAAGTCTTAAATGACACCATCTTTAACTCTGAAGTCTCATCTGAATATCACATGAATCAGATATGGACATGACTCTGGACATGATTTATTTTGTGGCAAGTTGCCCTCAGCTCTGGACCTTTAAAATCAAACATGCTGTGTATTCCCAAAATACAGTGATCTGACAGACACAGTGCAGACATCCCCATTCTAAAGGAAAGAAGCAGAGTGGAGGGAAGACACCCCCACCCCGGGCAGGTTTCAAACATAGCAAGGCAAGCAGCATTAAAGGGCCTCTGGGGCAGGGGTCTCACCTTCTGGCTTCACCCAGGAGGAAATTCTGTCCCTGAAGAATGGCTGTGCACGTCTGGATTTCCTTAGCTTTGAGAGGCCCTGCCCTGCCCTGATATGTGCCACAGTCACCACTGGACTCATGTGCCTGCACGCTCTTAAGGTGGAAACAAATGCTGGTGGCTATACCGCATTGAAAGTAATCCTATCTCTGTGTTTCAAAAGGGTACTGTCCTAATGAGGATTCCAGAAGCAACCCTCTCAGGCTTAGTTTTTCTACCTGGATCCCATGTCTCCATGGTTATACTTTGAAAACTAAATTGAACCAACCACATCCCTATACCTTTTCTTGGTGCAGCAAACAACCAAGCAGAGGCAAACTGGAGTAGCACTTAAGGTTGCCAAGAAAAACAGCAATATACTACTTAACCTGACCTGGTAGGGCAGAAATGATCCTTTCTTCTGTACTGTTCTGTCCCCAGGCTCCTCTACTCTGAATCTGTGATTGAAAGGATAACATCTGATAATTCCCCCACCTGTCTTTAGGTTATTCTTCTTTTATCTTTTTATCTTTTATCTCAGTAGATCTGAGCTTCTGGGTGGGTGGCTAACTTACTTCTCCATCCTCTTGATGTGTGCATCTGGGTTCTGCTGGAATGCACTGGTCCGCATTTATCACCCCATACAATGTTTTCTTTATCCTCAAATAAGCTTTCTATTATTTTCTCTTATGCAGAGGCTGAGGATTTCCTCCAAATTTTAGCTTCTGTTTCCCCTTTTATTAATAATTCCACTTAAAAATAATTTTCTCTCCTCGTATCTACAGTTTATTTTCTTAGACTTTTTTATAGTAAGAACTCTGTCCTCATGACCTAATTACCTAAATAAAACCCTCTATCCTAATGTCATCATCTTGGTTAGAGTTTTACTATGAATACCTGTTTAAGTTCAAAATTTTGAGATTTTCATATATAAGTACGACAGTTCAGGCCTTCTCTCCTTCATCATGCACTGAGAGACTACAGCTCTCCACTTAAAAGCAAGGCCTGGTAAGATTGTCCCCATCTGAGCTGGCATGTTGACCAGTGTTGTCATTCTACGGGTCTTGTTCAGGGAACCATATTGTTGAGATTTCCTGTCAACAGTGTCCCTGGTATGTCTCATTGTCACCGTCTAGCAGCGTGCCTCCTGGTCTTCTGGCTCTTGGAACCCTTTCACCTCCTCTTCCTCGATGTTTCTTGGCCCTTGGATGCAGGAGTTGTATCAATCGGCATAGCTCAACTCACGTCACTTATTTTATTCATTTGCACTAGCCATGGATCTTGGTTATAGCTTCCAACTACTACAAAAGGAAGACTTTTTAATGAAGGAGGACAGCTATACCTCCCTGTGTCTAATTATGAGTATTCAGAAGGAGCAAGGAGTTATAGGAAAATGGTAGTAGCAGGTGTTCATCTAGGGTATATGTCCTCTCCAGTTATCGATACTTGGTTAGGTTTACAGTACCAGACAGTGTCAAAAGAGGTGCAACCTGCCCCTCTCCTCTCCCCCCATGCTCCTTTCCTTGTATTCGCCGGCCTTTAGGATAGCTAGGATGGTTCAAGACTGGTACACCCTGGATCTGAAGGGCATTAGAGTTGGTTGGTGTGTCCCACTAATGAGGTACCTGGAAAGGCAGTTCCAGGTTACCTGGATTTATCAGCTGTAATTATCATGAGTCACACACCAGCCTCCCTTCCTAGCTAGTTGCCTTTGGTTTCTTCATAGCACCTAAGTACACATGGCCACACCTCGTCGCGCTTTTCCTGGAGTTTGCTTTGTCGGGTGTCATCCAGGATAGAGTCTGGGCAATGCCATACCAGGCCCGTGCCCAGCCATAGCAAGCTCACAGCAGTCATACACGTGTCCTTTGCTGCAACGCCCTCTATCGTCCTCAGGTCATGGCCTCCCTTTCCCTCCCTTTAGATTTATATGCATGGCATTTGCCCACTGTGTCACATACATTCCCTGAGATTCACACCGACTTTTCATAACCCCTTTTAGCTCCATCCTCCCCAATTAAGTTGAAGTAAATATTTTTTAATCCTCCACAGGCTGAGGGATTGACACTGCTAAAGCAACATTCTCTACACACTTATCTCAGGATAAGGATAGTTCTTCAGAGGAAGAACCATTTGTAAGGACCTGGGTTCTACTCTCAGGACCGCAAAGTCTGTAGGCAAATAAATAATGAACAAAAGCTATTTTTTATTATACAATGTCCAAATTTATATTTTTGATATGTAAGAGGGTTTCAAGTCAACTACACTGTATCTCTTATAGACGCCGCAATTTAATATCTAATTTTGAGGTGAACTTTGCACTTACTATTTATAAATCCTGCTTCTATATATTTTAATGTCAGGTTCCAGACTGAAATACTTTTAGTTTTGATACCTGCTATTCATATATGAAATACATTTAGACCAGGCCAAGCTGAAAAGGCAAAATAATCAGAGAAGTCAATAATTATATTGAAATTTTTCTAGGAAGGGGAAACAATTATAAATACGAATATTTCTAATTATACACACTCAAAATCAGTAGCATGCAACTATTTACTATTGATAAAATAGATTGATATATATGAAAACATTGGGAATAATCTTTAAAATGAATCTATGAGTAATTGATTAGCTATGTGTCTAAATATATCTGTAGGTATAGGAAACATTCAAATGACACAATCTAAAAGAAATATGGAAAGCTCTGAGCCTGAAGGTTATTTTCCTTAAATATACAGTGGTAATTTCTATTTTATTTTGTTTTGTTTTTAAATGGAAGGCAGAAAGGGAAGTTGGCCACATTGGGAAGTGGGGCAAAGAAACCCAGCAAGCCCTTCATGTGAGATCAAAGTTTAAAGAGAGCATCATGGTATGCATGACTGGGCAATCCCCATCAAGGCGTGGTCCTGCCTTAGAAGGGAGGGGACAAAATTAGCTTGAAAGAGAAGTGATGGATAAATCTGTAGACGTCAACAGACTTATGGGGGGGGGTGTCTGGATGCCCAGTTAGTATGAGCTGTATCTTGTACTCCATTAATAAGGTCTATAAAGAAAATTATAAATGTTACCTTATGTTCTAGTAATAAGTACAATAGTTAGGTTGTAATATTTAAAGCTCTCAAGAAAAACTAAAGAGAAAGATGTATAACTGGAGGGTGGCTCAACAATATTGTAAAGACATAATATTTCCACAAATCAGTCTCTACATTCAATATAAAACTTTGATGAGTATATTAATATTCTTGTGGCATGTTTTGATATAAAGTAAAATTAGAAAAGCAAAGATATAAGAATAAGTAGGAAATTTTTAGTGATAAAAACAGGAAGTTTGGGTATATAGTCTATGAGTATAAAACTAAAATATTTAAATCTATGTAGTGCTTGGATAAGGAGGAAAAACTAGTTAAACAGATGAAAGAATTCAACTGAAAGATGACTGACATGTGAAGACTTTATACACTACAGAGGTGGCATTGGAGATCTAAGGGGAACCGTATAACACTAGGAGAAGACTGGTTTTCCATATGGAAAATGATAGCCAGGTCCTGCATTGATATAAATAAAAATATATATTATATATTGATTAAAATACCCATATAAAATAACAATCTAGGTTTTTAGAAGAAAGTGGGAAGTAATGTGATTATAATATAACCTGAAAAAATGACGATGTAGTAGATTGCTTTAACAGTGGTCATGTTTTACTTCTTGTGGTTAATCTGATAGAAGAATCATCTGAGAAGAGGGAGTTTCCACTGACTGAGGGCTTGCCCGGCTCAGACTGGCTTTGGCCATGTGCAAGTCTGGGCTGGTAGCCACTGATATATTAGCGTTCTTTGTTACCCCAGACAAGGCTGGCATGCTGCTAAAACTGAAAGGTAGTTAACAATGTGGCCCAGCACTAGAACTGTTCAACACTCTTGGGAAGAAACTAAGAGTGTGATGACTGGCCAGCTGTATACAGCAAGTCTGTCATCAAGGGAACCAGAGAAGAGGGATATACATTCACTCACAGCATAAGGAGGTGGGCACTGTTCTACTGGACAAGGAGGTGAATTGTGTGTGTGGAGACAGTCCCCTGATTGTTTGTCATAGTCTTCGTCAGTACAGTACTTGCTCCCAATCTGCAGTTAACTTTCTGTATTTCCAGTTACCCGTCACTAAATGCAGTATGAAAATGTACACATACAAGCTGAGGAGACCACTCAGTTGTCAAAGGATCTTTCATGTAACGATAAGGACTTGAGTTAGAGCTCTACCAACCACCATCAGAGAGAGAGAGAGAGAGAGGAGAGAGAGGGGATGAGGAGGAGAGGAGGGAGGGGGGATAGGAGGAGGAGAGGGAGGGAATGAAAAGAGACAGAGACAACACTCTTTGGACAGGTCTGTGTATAACCACCATATGCACGATCGCCAAAACAACACACACACACACACACACACACACACACACACACACACACACACACACACACACACACAGAGGAGAAGTAATGATTAAACTAAAACAATTCTAAAAGTTTTTAACTAAGCCCTTTGTAGTAATAGTTCTTGTTAAAGCTATGCTGCTGAGTCTAATTTATAAGTTAAATTTTATGTTGGATATGTATGGATTAGAGAAATGTGTACTCGAGGCTTGGTGCTCTCTGGGTTGCAGGCATCTGTAGGTTGTCTTGAAATGTGTCCCCACCCCTCACGTCAGGAGGCAGTCATGACACCCAGTGATCTGTTGATGCCCCCAAACTCCCAGTAGTCAGTAGGAAGTGGCTCAGAGCAGCCACTAACTGAACTGACTCAGAGGCCGCACTCATTGGCATCCCACCTTCTCCTCCAACTCTTCCAAACTGTGAATTCCCACATTTTTAATGTGGCATGTAAAAACAATTTAAATACTTACTAGTAGCAGGTCAAGAAAATTGAAATGTGCAGAATTTGCATATAGTTCTCCCTCTTTTCTCAAGTTCCCAAGAAGTTAAATTTCAAAAAGTGTACTCTTTGTAGAATTTAAGTTTAAATGAATAAAATGTAGGCTCCACCTGACATCTTTTTGAGTTAAATACACAAATGTAAGCTCAGAATCTCTACCCTTTATGCCCGATATGGTGCACATCTATGTATAACATGGAGAACAGAGCCACTGCTATCTTTCCGTGCCAGAGCTTCAGTAACAGCGAAAATGACCAACCTCAACCTCATCTTTAGGAACCTTCCAACAACAGCAGGGTCAAGCTACTCACCATCAGCCACACCCTGGTAAATGACTTCAAACTAAGATGAGACACACACACGACCTGTTATTATACTTAGTGAGGAGGTCAACCCTTCACTTCCCTCACCTTCTTCTTTTGCCCAGTTTGGCATGGTGAGTCTGTGGTGTCTTATAGGATGTGCTATCACGCTAGGGGACTATTTCCCCTATGCTCTCGGAAATACTGTGCATGCTCAATGCCTTTGGAACAGCAGGTTTCATTTACTAGCTTGAAAACATGGCAAACATGTGTTGGGAAAGTCACGTGGAACACCTCAGAAGCAGAATCACCGAAACCAGTGGTTCTCGACCGTCCTAATGCTTTGCCCCTTCAGTACAGTTTCCATGCTATGGTGACATCCCACCATAAAATTATTTTTGCTGCTACTTCATAGCTATAATTTTGCTGCTGCTATGACCCAGAATGCACTTGCCTGATATATGTCACCTGTGAAAAGAATGTTTGACCTCAGGGGTCAAGACCCCCAGGTTGAGGACTGCTAACCTAAAGCATGGCTGGCCAGCCTGTGTTCAGACAGTTGTCTCTGGATCCTGATGTGAATATCTCAATATCTAACCTCCAATGTTAGTAAGTTACCCAAACAAATGTTTCTGGTGGTCCAGCACTGTGCTGTTTATGCAGATCTCCTGCACACATCATTTAAGATATGCTCTCAAAATTACTGTGGTAGGATTCACGCTCATGACTCAGGGTATTTTTGTAGAGAAGATACTTTGTACCACTTTAGTCATGCAGTCATTGTTAGCATAGTCTTTATTTTTCATAACTATTTTTTCTCAGTTTTATTATTTATCAGGTACTAAATAGCCCAAGTATATATAACTATTGATTTTCTTTTCTTTCTTTCTTTTTTCCTTCTCTCTCTCCTTTCTTTCTTTCTTTCTTTCTTTCTTTTTCCTTCCTTCCTTCCTTCCTTCCTTCCTTCCTTCTTTCCTTCCTTCCTTGCTTTTGACCAGGCCTTTCTATGTAGCCCTGGCTGAAGGCCGCAGTGCTCTAAAGATTGCATTTACCAGAGTCCTAGAGACCCAGTAGGATTAGAATCTACATCACCTCTGAACTCCATTAATCCTATTTCCCTTTCTATCTAGGTGGCTACAATTCAACTGTAGTTCCTGTGAATTGGGTGACAAATTTCCTTAAATTTTCTAGTTATCCAAAAAAAATAGTACAACTTGCGTCTCAGAATCCCTGTCATTTATAGTAAACTGTACAATGCCAGAGCACTGTGACAGTTAATACTTAATTAATAAAGTGGTTAATTGCAACAGAGCAGTTGTAGACTAAGCCATTCCTCGGGATCATTATAGCTTCACTGAGGGTGGCCTTAGATGATACAGTTCGCCTGTCACTCGGCTATGATTTGCAAAGTCTGGTTGCATTAAAACAGCACAGTATCTCAACTAATATCTACGTTACGCACCCAGATGACTGTCCACTGGTGCTGAAGTATATTCGTCATAGTCAAGGATAACCAGGACTCATCAGGCTTAATCCAATATTTTAATTTCAGTATACAAGTGTCCCAGATGGCAAATATAGCCTCTTTGAAAACAAAGCTAATACCAGTTGTCCTAAAGCTTGCACAGAGACAGCAGCTTCCCACACATCTGTTTCTTCCCACAGCCAAACACTGGATGGAGCTTGGAGACTCTTATGGAAGAGTTGGGGGAAGGATTGAGGTCCCTGGAGGGGATCGGAACACCATAGGAAGACCAACAGAGTCAGCTAACCTGTACCCTTAGGTTCTGTCAGAGACTGTGCCACCAATCAAAGAGCATACATGGGCTGGACCAAACCTCCCTCCTCAGCCACACATATGTAGCAGATGTGGACCTTGAACTTCATGAGGATCCTGAACCAATGGAGCAGGGGCTCGCCCTAAAGGTGATATTTTTCTGTGAAATTCATTCCCCTAACTCATCTGTCTTGTCTCGCCTCAGTGGGAGAAGAGCCTAGCCCTGCAGAAACTTGAGTACTAGGGCAGGGGCTCCACTCTCTCAGATTAGAAGGGGAGGGAGAAAAAAGGAGGGACTGTGGGGAGAAGGACTGGGATGGGAGACAGTAATCAGGTAATAAAGTGAATTTTTAAAAAAGCCATGAATTTGAAAGAGTTCAAAGAGGGGTATGTGGGAGGGCTTAGAGGGAGGAAAGGGAAGGGGAAATTATGCACTTATGTTTAATCTCAAAAAATTGAAGAAGTAATACAAAAATCATGAGTCTGGAAAAAATAATTCTCATGTCCTATGTTTACAGCCTGTTTATAATCTTTCCTGTTTACAACAGAGTGAAGTGCTACACGGATAATTCAAACAAGGCTTCCTATAGCCAAAGAGCTCGCGCAATTCCAACTCTTAACACTTCAAAATGATCACTTTAGCCTGTGGAACTCACGCTATTCTTAGGTTAGGAATTTGGTATTTTAAATGGATGTGTCTTGCTGCTATACGGTTGGCTTGTTCAACACCTTTATAAAGCGTTAAAAGAAGATTTAATAGTTGCTGATGGATCAAATAATGTGCAGAGGCATATCTTATGGGTACACTATAAAATAGATGGGACCAGACATTACAACTATGAAACATTAGCGGTTACACGCATTAGAGTCACACGCAGTCATGCGATTCCACATGATGAACTGGGGATGGCGTTATTAATTCTTATGCTGTTGTCTTGGCTATTTCGCCTAGCTAAGAATTCAGCACAGGGACAGTAGAAGCCCTCTCAACCCACTTGAAAAAATCATTTCTGTGCTTAAGAGATATATTCTAGTGCTGGTATAATGATAGAAATACAAACTTTCTGAACTATATAATTGCAGGAAAGTCGTAAAATTTGACTTCATCCTTGATTATTTACAGCCCAGCCTTGATGATTTAATTGCTGGTTTCAAATAAGTTATAGGATGCACTGGTGAATACTGGAGTGTTGTCACTGGCCTTGTGAGAAACAGGAGTCATATTGTGCTCTCTGACAGGATGATGTTACTGTCCACAAAGGAAAGGGACACAAACTTTTAGGCTGTTTTCTTCATTGTGCTGATAAGTTAGACTTGATTTTCCTCAAAAAGTACAATTTATTTTAGTTTGATGTATCCTTTTCTATGACCATCTGTTGATAACAGTTGTGTGAGATTGCTGTAAATGACCTTACCCACAAGGACTCTACCCACATCTTTGTCCATCTCCAAACTGTTCTAGCAAACCAAAGAGGGCACAGAATCTAAATGAGAATTCTAGCTAATGATTTGTTCACTTAGAGTTTCTCATGAAATTTCAGAGATTTTATGGTTACAAGTGCTATAAAATGAAATAAAATACTTTACATATGCGATCAAAATCAAGGTTGTTGCTCCAACATTATATCAAATGTGAAAATATTTGCCTTGAATGTGGAAATAATGCATGACTAAGGATAAATGAGGAACATAATATTTTATTATTTAAAAATATATTATTATTTTACTGCAATCTTAACACATTGTTTTGATAAATATAATTACTAAATAAAGAGGTTTTTACAATGGAAATAATATTGTATTTATTAGAATATTGTGCCAATCTATCCCAGAATGTAGGCAGTGCTGTCAGTATATATTCCGTGTATGCATCAAACATGCATCAATCTGTTTTAAGTGTTTTTGATGAACCAGAGAAGGACTTTACCGTAACTGATCTCAGCCATTTAAATTATCAACTGGGAGATGCTACCAATCCTAGAGGAAAATTTCTTTCTTAGGAAGCTTGCCGGAGTTACAATGGAATTTACCACACAAATCTGGAGAATTCCATTCTGCCTTTTCCCACTTTTATTGCCATGAGCAGGACATAAAGCAGACAGTTCTGTAGCTCTGCCATGGGTCTGAGGATGAAGATGGGGCCGACGGACAAGAGGCAGGATAATTAAGGAGAACATTATGCTGGCTTAGGTGGATGGATGTTTAATTACTATATTTCAGATCCGGGATTTCTAAATGAGTTTGGAGTCCTAGGAAGTTTCCATTCTGGTAAAACTTTTCTAGCCAATGAGCATCTTCCCCTCCCCCACCCGTCCTTTCACATCTCTGCCTTCAACTAGACTGAGAAGTGCTCCAAAGAGTCACCGAGACTTTTATCTTTCTAGGATGTCCAAGAAGTGTATTTAAAATTGCTTTCCATCAACATTATTCATGAGGCGAAAAGTCTCCAAGATGGGACTGGAGAGACGGCTCTTTGAGTGTTTAAGACCATTTTCTGTGTTAGAGAGGAGCAGGGTTCACCTCACAGCACCCACATACTGACACACAGCCCTCCCAGATGCCAGTTCCAGGGGATCCTACATCTTCTGGACTCTGAAGGTAGGAGACATGCGAGTGGTACACAGTCTTTCATATAGGTAAAACACCCATATACATAATAAAACCTTTTAAAAAACTAAAGATCTTCAAGATACGTTACTATCTGGAAACAATATTCATATCACCAAACAAAGAACAGATACTTCTGTCAACCTGACAGCAGTTGACAGGTAACAGTGAGTGGGAAACCACATGCAGAAAATACTGGGCTTTCTGGTAAAAGTTTGGCATGTTTGATGGATTTCTATTTCATTTTTAAAGTCACACCTGCACAAATGAATTTGCTCAGGATGACCACCTAAATAAACCCAGGGGACTTAGGTATGGAGCAGGTACACAGATAGTACTTTCTAGAAAATACTTTCAAAGGAGGCTATCGTATATTTGTTAATAGCCTCTATTTGAGATCCCTTGGGTGTGTTGGAAATGGCCAACTCTCTTGCCCTTTGATACTCCAGAAATGATTATTGCACTCAAATTTTTTTTGGTTCCAAACTGTTTATTGGTTGTTCATTGTGGAGAATAGGGGCACACGAATTCCTCAGTGTGGCCCAAAGATTAAATACCTTTTGCAGAAAGGAGTGTCTGGGAAGGGAAGCTTATTGGCTAAACCCTTAGGGACCGTCTAAGAACTCTGTGATCTATGTTACATGACCAGGGGTCATATTCTTTATATGGGGAGTCACGGCCAGGAATCTGGTCAGGAGCAAGCAAATCACCAATTTCCTCAGGTGGATGATGGGGTTTCTGCACCCATTCAACCTCACCAAGTTTCCTGTATTGAAGTAAATTTTAATTAAATTACCTGTTTTTAAATGTGCTTGTGAGCTTCCTCCCAGGAACTTGTGAGTTATAAAATTATTTTCCCTCCCAGGTACTGTCACATATTCATTGGTCCATGTTCTCAATACTCTGTGCGTATTTCTAGTTCGTAGCTAGTATACTCGTTCATCAACTCTTTACTGAGAGCCTTTTATTAGGCAATGGACTCTGTGTTGGTTACTCTATATTTTTAACACAATCTATAGTGTACAAAGTATAATATCTTATATAAGGAGTCTTAACTGTGTATCCTGGGTGGGCGTTGCAATGTTCTTTTTACTCTATTTATGTTTTACTGATCAATTCATGACTATGTGCATGGGAAAGAAAGGGTTTATTTGACTTACACTTCTCCATCATAATCCATCACTGGAGAGAGTCAGGACTGGAACTCAAAACAGGGCAGGGACCTGGAGCAGGAGCTAATTCAGATGTCACGGCACAGCGGCTCACTGGCTCGCTCCCTCTGACTTGCTGAGCTTTCTTCCTTATAGAACACCAGGCTGCCAGCCCATGGATTTCACCACCTGCAACGAGTTGCTCCCATCTCCACCAATCACTAATTAAAAGAATGCTCTACGGGCTTGTCTACAGCCTGATCCTATAGAGGCCATTTTGTTAACTGAAACTCCCTCCTCTCAGAGGCTAGCCTGTGTCAAGCTGACATAAAACTAGCCAATACACACAAACCTGTTGCAATCAATTTGCTATTTGTCTTCTATTTTATACTTTTGGACACTTTTCATTTCCTTCATGACCTCTTGAAATGGTTGATAAAACATCTTGGTTGGGAACTTCCCATATGCAATGCACATAATCGTTAATCAATCAGTAAAACATAAATAAGGTAAAAAGAGCCTTACAGGGTTCATCCCAAAATTGCTTCGGTCTTGGTGTTTCATCACAATGATAGTAACCCTGACTAAGAGAGGTTGCATTATCAATAATAGGATGGAGGAACGCAGACAGATAGGAAGATTTATAATACAAATGCTTTTAGCATTCCCTCCTCCCTCCTCCTATCCAATATCTGGAACCCTGTAGTCGATCTCCATCCCTTACCTCTTACCCTCTAGAGACTTACACACATGGTCTTACTGAAACTATTCTAACAGCCATCAGCACATCGGTGACATCTTCTATGCTAAAACCAATGGGCAAAAGCAATTTTTGTTCTCATAGTTGGATTCTATGCAGCATGAACGTCTCCTCTTGTAAGGAGGAGAAAATTCATCCCTGTGAAAATTATCTACAAGGGTCTTGTCAATACCTCCCTTCTGTTTCATAAATATTAGGGATCCATTCCTAGACCACTTCCCTCCTTGACTCCCCTGCTCTCTCTAGCTGAGCTCATGTCCATTGACGGACTGGAAGAGCATCTTTGCATCCTTCCTTCAGTCAGTCCCCTGGGTCTTCATCTCACACTTTCCCCTTAAGATTCACATCAATCTACCCAGTCATCTACTTTATATGTAGTAGTATGTCCTTATATACATGGAACTTGGCTGGCAGTTCCTTTCAAGATATTCAAAATTAACCTCATGGTCTTCTCATGAACATATCAAAAGAATCTTTAATAAGCTAGGATGAAGGGACAGAGATTTCCGAGTGTTATACTCTAAGCAGCAATGAGTAAAAGGTAAAATGACAGAGGCTGTGATGGGAAATTTTACAGACAGGATTTGGTTTAGTTTATCTCCAACTCTTACTGGATGCAGAATGGAGGATCATAAAAACAAACGAGAGACAGAGGTGTTGGCACAGATTCTTATCAGAGAAATAATCAATTGCTACATAGAGGCCAAGAACGATTTGAACAACAACAAAATGGTTTTTATCCATTGGGGTCAGCCATGACTAAAAGAGTCTATTAGGGAAGACAGATATAGGAGAAAGAGATTTGGAAGCATGGGTTGAGCAGGTAGCTTCTTATTGTTCTCTTAAACTGTGCTTATCAGTGATCTCTTCTGAGAGCATGTCCCAATGCAAAACAGGCGGGAGCATGGTGCCTCATCACTCAGCAATGCAAAGCTTTCCTAGAGACGAGTGGGTGAACAGTGCTGTCATCATTTGTTGTCCTGTAGGGAAGCAGGTGAGAGAGCTGGACTGTGAAACTTTAGAGAGGAGGAAAAAAGAATAAGCTCTCAGAAGTATGAATTAAGAACCCGAATTATACATGGGTTTCTGTGGGAATAAAATGAACATTTTTCCTTGAGCTAAGGTATTAGTGGAGTTGATAATATTGTATGGATGAGTCAGATGACTAAAAAAAAACTTCTTAGAGCCGTGCTTTTAGATCTCAGAGGTTTAATATAACAAAAACGTATTTCTGGCTCCTATCACAGTTAAATATTAGTGTGTGACACTTCTACCTGCCACAGGCCTCCTGTTTCACTTCTCAGCCATGTCTGTGGTCCTTTACTTGCATGGAGAGAAGGCTCTTCTGGTCTTAACTGCTTTGAACTCAAACTCAAGTACCTTATATTCACATTCCACTGACCAGAATAAGCTACACCTTTCCAGTCCAGTATCAGAGGAAGTTGGGAAATAATGTACCATAATGGACAGTGATGCTGAGCACCAACGATCTGTCATGGCTGCCATTGTGGATATCAGTGCATCCATCCCCTCTGAGCACCTACGATCTGTCATGGCTGCCATTGTGGATATCAATGCAGCCATCCCCTCTTAAGGGGATCTTAAACTTGAAGTGCAAGCTACCGTCTGCTAGTTGACTCTCCACAAATACGACTCTTCACGGATAAGGACATCTCTGAAGTTGTCTCGTTTGTCGAACACACATACTTTATCATATAAAAGGGTTAAGCTCATCCCAGAAAGAAAATGGGGAAGCTTGCTTCAATCACTGGTCCACAGCAGCTCTGAAATCCTCCCAGACAAATGCGAGACCTTCCTGTTTAGGATGAAGACATTTCTTGGCTTTTATTTGCTATGCTTCCAGAGAATTTTTCCCCTTATACTACATTCTTCATAATTCCTGTTTTAGGTGTGAGATTGATCTTCTATATGGTTCCTTGTGGCCAAAAATTAAGTGTGCATTATGAAATTTCTCTTTTCAGAGGTATATGGCTTCCTCTTCTTATTATTAATTTTTATTTATTATTTTCTTTTTTTATTACCAAGATGATGACTCAGTCAAACATTCCACCTACAGTCAAACAGTATCAGTCTATAGCAGGCATTCTATTGAAATGTCTAAATTCAGTCCAGAGACCTGGTGAAACACCTCACAGCAGTTAACTATACCAACATTTTGAAATTTAATATCATAATCATTTAAGGTTGTATAATTAATGGCAGGATTGATTATATACCAATTGTACTGACCATTAGACATCCCCAAAATGCCATGTTATCTATTTCTGAACAAAATGTATTCTTGCATGGAGAGTGTTAGAGATGAATTTCTAAAGTCAAATAAAAAAAGTCCCAACTCCAAACTCTTAATCTCAGTGTATTAACACAACATCATGTGTCTGTTGCTAACTCCACAGCCTAACAAGGGCTGGGCCACTCTCCTGAACAATTCTTCAAGTACTTACTGTCTTAGACACCCAGGTCACTCCCGCCCTAGAGTTCTGCCTCACTGCCAGCCAGAGAAGGGCGAGAGGATGTAAAAGTTAAGAATATAGACTAGCAGACAGGTGTGGCACCGTCTCCCTGTAACTCCTGCATTCACGAGGCAGGAGTAGGAGGGTTACCTCAAGTTCCAGGCTACACTGGTTTACAGAGCTAATCTCGCAAATCAACCAAACCAAATACAGACGAATAGACAGCAGCACAGACTTAAGTCCGGAGAGCAGAGAAGATGTGGGAAGAGAACACAGAATACTTGTCTGATGAGTCCTCCCTGTCTCTGCCACAACATTTAACCCTTTCTTCTCAGCGGGACAGTAGCTCTTGTGTCAACTTCTTTAAACAGCCATGCTAACAATCGATATTTAATAATTTTCTGGGCACTTGTAAGTTGAGATAATTGCAATAATAATTTTAGTAGGGATGCCTTTTGTGACCTCTCGTGCAAAGAAGGGCGGGGCTAGGTGTTGCCTCTCTCTAACGTTTGGGTGTCATGGCAACAAACAGAAAACATGCCACATTTAGTGCCTTTAGTGAGGAGTCAGTTCATTTTATTAAACAATGAGCATGATAAAAACCTACTAGCTACGAGGGTGTCCTCAAAAGACAGGATCCCCATGCTGCCTGCATGTATGAAGAAATCAACTGAAATAGTGCTTGAAAAAAGTATCTGCCTTTCATATTGCATTTTTTTTTGCAAGGCTTATATGTGATCTGGAAATGTATAAATTCTCACTGTCAATTATGTCTCTGACACACGGGGACAAGACTGAAACTTAATGACTAGAAACCATTAAAAATGAGCCCGTTGAACAAATGTGGCCTATATTCTATTCATGTTCTAAATTGGGCTAATCTTTCTTCGCTGTTTTAAACACTTACCATGTCCTAAACAGGCCAAAGTTTGCCTCCCAGAATCAGCCAAGGATTATGGGAGTGGATTTATGAAATTGATAGAACTTTAAATCAGAATTTGTAAGATGTAGCTATTTTCTCCATAGCCACCCAGTTTTAGCAATAGAAGACATTTGCATTTAACTCAAATAAGACTTTCCCTTATCCCTAAAAACTTTGGTGATGTTAAATAGACTGGAGAAATTCTAACCTACTGGTAAGTTGAGTGAGGAGAGTTTTTGTGACATGTGTGTCTGATTGGTGCAGTCAGAGCGCAAAGCCCTTGGACTTACATGGATTCCTTTATTTTTTCACACGCCTCGGGTGTGTATGCATCTCGCTCGGGTGCTTCACCCTATCCACCCTGTCTTATCTCCTCCTCCCCATTCCAACAACCATCAAATGACTCTGGGAACTTCCTGAAGTCTACATCCTCTTTGCAGAGAAAACCTGCTCTTCCTGCCTGTGGAATAAAAGGCCATCAACGCAATGACAGGGACAGAGGTTCAACGACCTAATTGGATTTTTGTAGTCTTGGAAAAAAAAAAATAAGTCTAGGTCTATATTTGTGACCAGGGAGCTAGAGTTCTTTACTGTCCCATGGCATTCAAATAAAGACTAAAGCATCATATATTATACCCCAAATGACAGAAAAGAAAACAAAAACAAGTTAGTTTCCCATGTGCAGCCTGCACAGTGAAGGCCATTGTTCCCTGGGAACCCCAACTGACACACCCCCGCAGTGCTGGATCAACTGGCTAGGCCTCGATTTACAGGCATGAAGTCACAGTTATGACAGTCCCATCCCTTGGGTGATTTTCCTCTTTGGTTACACGAAGCTATTTCCTGATGTACTTGACGTACCTGAATTCAAACCTACAAGAAGGAAGGAGAGTTCTTGCTAATAAGCCAATTGTGTCCTCCCTCAGAAGAGAAACTCTCTCAAGAGAGTCAAGCACACTCTCAGAAATGGATCAGGAGCCACTGACAGAGTTTCAAGCAGCTAGAGGTGCCTTTGGTTTATTGACTGTAAAACAGTTATAGCGCATGTAAAGCAGTCTCTCAAGAGTTGAGCCACGGTTGGGGATTTAGTTCACTGGTAGAGCACTTGCCTAGCAAGCACAAGGCCCTAGTCAGTTCTCAGCTCCAGAAAAAAAAAAAAGAGTTGAGCCACTTAGTTATAAAGGCTGAGTTTAGGAGAAGTCTACAGTGTTTGCTGGATTCTTTGGAGAGAAATGTGTACTACCACAGGAACACATTAAAGAAAAGTGGAGTAAAGGTTTAAGGAAATAAGCCCTTGCTGTGTGCCTACCCTAGTTATATTTATTACTGAAACCAAACAAACTAGGCCTATTCCTAGCTGTGAACAAGCGCCCAGTACCCCTTGGCACTGATCACACCACAGTGAGTCTTTCTTAGGATGAGCAGCACTAAGCTTTGGTAAGAATTTATTCCAGTGGCTGTTTTTATTACTCTATTTTCTGACATACCCTTCTGTCCTTCCTCCCCTAGATCCTGCAGTAAGGAAAGAGGAGAAGCAAAGACATCATTTTTGCGTGGGTC
The DNA here is from genome assembly GCF_011064425.1 of Rattus rattus. NCBI lineage: Eukaryota > Metazoa > Chordata > Mammalia > Rodentia > Muridae > Rattus > Rattus rattus. The sequence continues at coordinate 4,598,535 of NC_046164.1, forward strand.
CTACAGGAGCAGGCAGGCACAGAAGGCTCAGATTCCTTGATGTATGTGTTACAAGAAAAGGGTCCAAAGGAAAGATCCTCATTAGAGTTTCTGGCAATCTCATCAACACAAACATAGGCTAGGGAGCTGGCCAGATGCCTCAGTGGGTAAAGACAGTTGTTACTGAGTCTGACACCTTAGCAAGCTTCCATCCTAGGAACCCATGTGGTAGAAGAGAACTAACTCCTGCAAGTTGTAATCGATTCTGGCCTTCACACATGTGCCGTGAAACATATCATATTTTTCTATCTATCTATCTGTCTGTCTGTCTGTCTGTCTCTCTATCTATCTATCTATCTATCTCTTGCACACACACACACACACACACACACACACACACACACACACAGAGAGAGAGAGAGAGAGAGAGAGAGAGAGAGAGAGAGAGAAATGTAAGTTCAAACATCTCAATTTGTCTATCATAGCCAGACACCGAGCTGTGAGCTAATGAAGATGAGTTCTTTGCTCCTTGCTCTCTGCTTCGCTGACTATGGCAGTCGTAAACAACTGGTTTGCCTTCCATGCTCACCTGTCTGAAGCATTATCATTGCTGTTATTCGTCTGTCTACCCAACTTTGACCTTGAAGGATGCTTCCACATTGAAGATTCTGGCAAATGCCAGTGGCAGATACATGGAAGGAACTCCATACATAAGCGAATCAAGGAGGGGCAACAGAGTACACCTTCCCAGTTGTGACTAACGAAGGCATTGACTAGACTTTTCCAGCTTAGAGATTGCCTTGAAGAACAGCAGTAGAAAGTCTTAGGGGAGGATAGGTCAAAGGACTGGGCAGGTGTCAGAGACTTTTCTGGAAGGAGGGGTGATCTCCATGCAGTGCTTGGTACCTAGATTTGGTGTCTAGTGACTAAGAACTTCAGCTCCATGAGGAAGGGGTCTCCAGCCAGAGGAAGGTGCCCCATGTGCTCTATGCATATATCAAAGCCTCTCATTTCTTAAGGATGCCTTCGTTATAATTTTTTAAGAAGAAAGTTGGGAAGAAGGGTCACTTGATAAACTGTTTGCTACCACTAAGCTGCAGGCTATAGGTTTCATTCCAATAACCCATGCAAAAAGCGAGACATAGTAGCATGCTTGTAAGTCCAGGACTTAAGAAGCAGATTCGAGCAGCTCCCTGGAGCTCAGGGGTCAGACCTCCCAGCCTGAATCAGTAAGTGTCAGGTCCCAAAGAGAGATCCTGTCTCAGAAAACAAGATAGGAGGTTCCTGGGGAACCTCGACACATGAGGCTTACCTCTGGCTTCTACATAAACATGGTCTCGTGTGCACCTTCAAATGCGTGAATTGGCACACAGATTCACACATCCACACTCACACGCCAACAACACATACACTTAGATGCATAAGAATTTTGTGATGAAAACAAGTGTCTCTATTCTAAGTAGTTGTTTTTTAAAAGATGCTTCGGGAGACATTTTTCCACTTGTCCTTGAGGAAAGGCAATGGTCTCCAGGAAAGAACAGGCTGTCAATTATATTTGGGATTCTTCAAAGCCAGCTGCGTCTTTATTTCTGATGTGAAACAATAAAGGTGTTTATTTGTGTCTGAAGTGTGTAGCTGAGAGTACACTGTCTGGTTCTCCTGAACAAAGGGAAGTTAAGAAGCCAACAGGCTTGCACCTTTCTCTCGGGGAGCCAGGCAGCTACCTCTGAGGTTCTGACATCTAAGATGTTAGCAAAGCCAACATTCATAATTGGTATCACAGCCACCCACTCAATCTGTGCAGTTCAGACCTAGAAAGCCCGCACTCTAGCACACTGCCATCTTTTGACCAGGAGAAGCATAGCAAGAGAGGAAGAAGAAAACATGGGAAACCTTTTGCGTTTCTAGCAGCAGCCTACTAAACCAAGAAGCATCACTGAGGCTATATCATGGGATCCACTGTTAAAAGTTCCCTGAACTGAACACAAGGAAGTGGTGCTCCAGGAATGTCCTAAGTAACTCATTCTTTCTGTCGAGGTTGGAGCCTCTGCTCTTAAATCGGCCCCTGTGTTAACACTGCTAGAAGCCCTTTCGTGCCGAAGGGGACATATGAGCAGCTAAAGGAAATAGGAAAGGAGGAAGATGGTGTAATTTAATCAAATAGACAATCAAATGTCAAACAACTGAAACGTCTAATACTTCCGGCTGTTTTCAGGGCTTTTAATGCTTGCGTCTTAGATTTTTACATTCATAAAAACCGAGACTCCCAAATTTGCTAGTGTCTTGGTTACTTTCCGGAACAGAGGATTCTGATCTCTGGTGAATGAGAGATCTTTTGTTCTCACAAAAGCAAACATGGCAGCTATAATTATTCCTGTGGTAGAGATGATGGCGATGATGTTAAACGCTGATTCTTAGTGTAGCATAGCTTCAGAACACGTGACTACATGCGATTACATGGGTCTCTTTTTATTTTAACTCTTAATCAAAATTACGGGATAATCTTTACTCAGAATAGAATTATTTCGTCTCTAAACACCAGCATACATAAACCACTCTGAAGTGGATAATTGTCAAACTATTCTAACTTTAAGACTGAATTTACTTTCCTATTTGTATAAATTGTATTTGTCTGGTACATGCCCAGTTTTGTTTTCTATTTGTTTTTCTTTGCTTTTGCTAGATAGTTGACTGTTACAAGACGAATGCTAGGTTCTGTAGCTGGAAGTAAGTAATACAATGTAGTCTATGCAGACTAATCCATGCCTCTGTTTCTTGGTTTTTATTTGCTATGACTGTGTTCTTCTTCCGTGCCTTAGACCACACTTCAACCCTCAGCAGGTTAGACAGCTCCTATTCCTTAACAAGAACAGTGAAAACCACCCTTAAGCCCTGGGTCTTGCCAAGGTTGGACCCCCAGTGCAGGGGAAAGTTGGAGGCACGGTGAGGGGGATGGATGGGGGGAACACCCCTATGGGGGAGGGGAGGAGATAGGGAGCTTATGGACATGAAACCCGGAAAGGGAATAACATTTGAAATGTAAATAAAGAAATATATCTAAGAAAGAAAGGAAGAAAGAAAGAAAGAAAGAAAGAAAGAAAGAAAGAAAGAAAGAAAGAAAGAAAAATTTTGTTAAGAGACATCTAACTATTGCTAAAACTTTATGTCACTTAGCAACCACAAAAGAACATACTCTTGTATAGGCAAAGAAAAACATTATCTGGATGCCCTTGTTACAAATGTATTTTAGATAAAAAGACTGTCAATGAACAAATACATCATGGGCCTTGAGCTTTCTTTTACTATTGAATCAACTCTATTCTTACAAGATTAAGACTGGAAGGAGCAAATCCCTCCCTCTCCATTGGCCAATTAAAAACTAGAAATACTTCAAAATTTCACGTTTGTTTTATAGAGGCTTCTGAATGTTTTGTTTTTCCATCGTTGAAGGAACATTGCCTCAGTTCTGAGTTTTACACCTTTGTCCCTTGGGGAGGGCAATATTTCCTTTACGAGAACTGTCAGGTGGCAGGTGACTAATCTCTCACTGCTTTGAGGTCTGGGAAGCACTTTCATACTCATCTTCCTTGACCCTTCTCCTGCCCTGTGGAGCGGGCAGAGATCACAGTGTTAATCTTACCTTTACATGTGAGAGAAATGAAACTCATGGGCCTTCCTCAGCTCGCCTCAGCCGGACAACTGGTCAACAATGAACGTAATTACCAGTCAACAAACCCAGCAGCTCACAATGATGAACGATATAAAGAAGAGGACTTGTAAACCAGCAAAGTCACTACTACTCCGCTGGGGGAAAAATTTGATTTGCATTAAATAAATTTAAAATTACAAGCTAAAATTAGTAGTTTCATGGATTGGACTGTGTGTATAAACACACATATAAATACATATTTAAAATTATACACTTGTGCCAGGAGATGGAACAGTAGGTAACTGTGCTTGAAGCCAAGTCTGATACCCTGAGTTCTGTCTCAGAGACCATGATAGGAGAGAACTAATGCCTTCAAGTTCCTCTCCGACCTCCACTTCCATGTGCACTCACACGTGTTTGCAAATATATGCACATGATGAACAAATAAAATGTATGTCAAAGGCAAAAATGCAGTTTCAAATATCAGAAAGAAGTACACACAAGCATAGTTATACATAGTTCATGTGCATATGTGTTTTAATACCAACACAGGCTTTAAGGGTAGAGATATTTTAATTCTGCTTTTATATAAAAATAGTCAGATACATTTTAATTTTGAAAAAGTTATGATTACTATATATGTGTGTCAGTGTGGGCATGAATGTGTACTATAGCACATTGTAGAAGTGAGAAGACAGCACCAGAAATTCTCTCCTTCCACCCTGGAATTCAGAGATTGAACTCCTGCCCTTTGGAGCGGGCAGAGATCGCAGTGTTGGTCTTCCCTTTGCATGTGAGAGAAATGAAACTCATGGGCCTTCCATGAGTATCCAGCTTGGCATTTACCCATTCCTCTGTCCCTCAGCTAGTTTGGGGCCAGGGGATACTAATCTGATATTGCTTGCTCCTTTTTCAGTATTAGGTTTTAAAAATTGTTTCTATGTAAAGTAGTATATAAACTACTATATTTGATTATAGTCTAAACATAACATGAACTAAGTTAGATTTTTTAGAATGTATTATTAAAAATGTGGTCTGAAATTGTGATATCTTAGTCAGGGGTCTATCCTGGATCTGTCCTTATAGAATGGGGAAGATAATGGTGTCCTCGTAACTGGCTTGTGAACATTGCTAAGCTAATAGTATATACAGGGTTTGGATCCTGCCATGCGGTAAATATGAGGTAAACGTGACCTGTAACCTTTCTGTAGATGTACCGCATCCGTGTTGAGCCATATTATTGTCTTGGTGACAAAGATGCTGTGCATAAAATTTAATATATAAAAAAACATCTTTCCAGGCACTATATCTGTTTCACCCAAATTATTTACACTAGTAAAATATCGAAGAGTCCCTGAGTTCAACGTGAGTGTGTTGAGATATAGGCCGAAGTGTTTAATTGATAAAAAGACAGACGAACCAAAGGAATATTCAGCTGCAGCAGGGTCACTGAAGTCAGCAGAGTGACTGTGTTCTGTGGCCTCGCAATTCTCATTCTGTCACTTGTAAGATTGGTGCACTTGACTGTTGTAGGGGATCAGCCAGCATAGCCTCCACCTCGAAATGACCTCTTGCCTGCACAGAGCGTATTGCTTCCAGAAAGTAGTGATGGAATTCCAGCTGAGGAGGAGGCAGGCGGCTGGAAGCTTCCATGAGGCTGAGGAGCAAACACTATAGGTATCAGGAACTGGAAGAAGTGGGAGAAGAGAAGATTACAGACAGAGAGAGGAATCCCGTGTTGAAACACTGTGGGTGGCAAAGTGTGGAATGATGCTGAAGTCAACATGATGCGGATGTGAGTGGGTGACCGAGGAGAAGGGAAGAGGGATACAGAGAGAGCACACTGAGTAGAAGACCCTGGAGAAGAGAAACTGAGTGCCCAGAAGGGTAACCAGCATTTGAGTCAACCTCTCTCAGCACATTACGGGGGTTGAAATGAGAAATGGAAACACGAAAGTGGGCACTGGCCTCCTTGAGGATTCTGCATATGAGTCAAAGCACTGTTTTGAATCAACGTAGACGTTTATAAGGCATCATCCACGTTGAAATGAAGAAGTAGAGAGAACCATTTGTGAAAAATCTCCATTTCTTTACTTTGGAGGGCCCAATTCAATTCTAGGTTCTTTCCCTCCTTCTTCCATGTATGTATGTATGTATGCATATATGTATGTATGTATGTATGTATGTATGTATGTATGTATGTATGTATGTATAGAGTTAATTACTTATCAACTTCCCATTAGGGAAAGATATTAGTCAGAACAGAGAAAGAGAATGCAATTTAGAAAGTTGCCAGTTTTCCAGAAAACAAACAGCAGTGGCTTGGGTTATGATGGTAGCAGTATATATTCTAGAAAATTCTTGAAAACAGAGCCTAAGAACTAACTAAGGTGAAGTTCTGGGTTTCTCTTGTCTTTCTTTAAGATTAGAATGACAAAAGGAGGAATAAGTAGGGACATATTCATTCATTCATTCAATTTTTTTTTTTAATTTTGAGCTCTGGCTGTCCTGGAATTTACTATGTAGACCACAATATCAAACACCTAGAAAATCTGACCTTTTCCCGTTTATACTAGGGCTGCACAGACTTTCGTTAATACCCTGTAAGTGTATCCGTCCCTCACTTTCCGTAATAGCTGGGACATGTGGGCCCTTGAGATGGAGTACTTCACCTGTTCCTCCCAGCGTTCCAGTCTCCACAGGAGTTTCTGCTTAAATCACTTCCTTCTCTTTATTGCAGAACCCCTATCACTCTAGGGGAAGAGGCAGCATGCTTTCCCTTCCCTGTTCCACTTCCTGTCGCAAGCCAGGTTAATCATAACGTAAGAGGACTGGAATGTTACAGTGAAGCAATAACCAGAGAGTTAATAACAGCTAGCACTGGGGTGCCAAACACTCTCTAACTGCTCCGGACACATCAACTGGCTTGGTCTTCGAGACAATCTGTGAGGTAGTTTAATCTGTTATTTTTTTCCCCATTATATAATCAAGAAACCTAGGCTCAAAGAGATTCAATAACTTACAAGTCTTCTTGTAGCCTTAGGCTACAAGCCATTAACTAGACTTCAGGCACTCATGCTCACTCTTGTAAAGGCAAAGCGCTCCTATAAAGGAGAACAGATGAACGCGTGAGCCAGGTCTTGTTAAATCATCCTGACTTCGTTGATGATTGGCTTTTAAGGTCCCTGTGAGGACAGAGTGTGAAATCTATGTCAGGTGATAAAGGCCTGGACTCTGCTCAGCCTCACATCTGGGGCCTCTTTGGGAACTCCCTTGTACTAGAGGTTAAACTCCTTGCAGGACATTCCTAAACGTTAAGGTGGCTTTACAGCTATAAGTCTTAAGGTGGCAAACCAGGGATAAACACCGGGAAGAGTCAGTTCATTTTTGTTACAGGGAAGCCATGTCCATATCTGGGTCTAACACTGAACCACCTCCAGAGATACCAATCATATTTCATTATTAAATCGCTCAATAAGGCACCCACCAATGATATTGTACTATGTAAACATATAAGCATAAGTGGTAGACATCTTTATGTATTAATGACAAAAATGTTGTCTATTCCTAGACATCATATTGTATATGATATCCATGTACATTTAGATTTCTGCCATCACTGTCCAGCTCTTTTGAGTGTTCGGTTAAATGGAATAAAAGCTATTAGTAATGGGTTGCAGGATGCTCAGGTTCTTCTCAAATTGAAAGACTTATCTTGCTTTCATGGATACTATTCAAAATATATTAAAATGATGAAGAAGACCTGGCTGTCCATAGTGTCTTCAGTTTTACAATTCATGCTCAATGACAGACGCATTGAAATAGTCTAGAGATGGAATAACATGGCGAACACTATAGACCCTGTTTGCCCACACCCTGCAGTTTGAGTGTGAGACAAATAATCAGATCTCATGAGTACTGTGGTGAGTAAGGCATAAACATGAGTTGCTATGGAAAGTGTGTGGAAAGCAGTGGCCTTTTTATTGAAGTAGTTATCAAAGGGGGAAAATCCTTTTTCCCTTTACTCCTCACGAGTGTGACGTTCCTCCTAAGGAATGTTTGCTCTAGAGAAAACGCACTGATAAGAGCTCTTCAGCCTCTCGATACCCTTGCCAGACAACCCGCTCTCCAAAAGTCATAACTATTGTCTGGGACTGAGAAGGACACAGAAGTGTGAGAAGAAGAGAGGAATGAGATGGAAAAAGGCTAAGAAGATGCTAGAACAGCAATCATGGCCACCAATACAGGGTGACACATTTACTTCCAGGGCGCAAGAGGGTCAGGAACAGAAGTCACATCCAAGGACTCCTGGATGATGAGGAATAATAATCAGGATATTCGCTACCGTGTGGGAAAGAAGAAAAAGGAGAAAAACAAACAAATAGAAGATAGAGCAGGGAAGGAAGAAGGATTTTCAGAGGAAGGGTTTCATTCATTCATTTATTCAACACTTAGTGAACATCTACTCTATCCTCAACCTTATGCCAATCATAAGTATAGGAAACAAAGTCTATTGAACAGTTATTCTAAAACCCTTCCCAGAAAGACAAGATGGTCAACATTCAAATAAGAATATCAGCAAATAAGTGCCTCCAAGGCTAACAATGGTGTTGGGCCTGGGTGGTTTATGTTAAAATAACTTGAAACCGAAGAAAAGGAGTAAAAGTAACTGGGGCAGGTGTTTCCAGTTGTTAGCCTGGTTAGTTCTAGCTGTGACTCATGAGTGTTTATTATACTGTTGTCTGTATTTTTCCATATGCAATTATGTTGCAATAAAATGTATGTGAAAATAAATACGCACACACTTCATAAGTCTGATAAGGCAATTCTGTCATTACCAGAGTTTTGTTAATGATTCTTTCTGCTTCAGAGAACAACCACAGAGTTCTTATAAAAAGGTGCTAACTCTAAAAAGCTGTGAGCACACCCTTACAGAAGGAGTACTTCTGTAAAAGCACTTCACTCCTAAGGTTAGTGAAGAAGCTTAGAAACGAATACGGTGTGCTGTTTGACTATTCACAGAAGTCAGTTTTATGATTTGTAAATATAGAAAAAAAATTACTCATTCATGAACTCAAGGAAGCGGTGCCTTTCTGTGACTATTCTGTTGATGAGCTCACATCTACATATATCTGCTTTATATGAGACAGGTGATAAAATTCACCTCTCAAGGGAGGTGGAAGAGTATATGAGGTGGTACAGGCCAAACCTGGGAACTCAGAGAGCCTTGGTGGGTAGGAACCACTGAGAGTCAGGTTTACTCTTGGCGTGGGAAAGAGAATGCATTCTTTCACGGATCTTTGAACGGTTCCATGGTTTCACCGTTCCTTTGGACTGTACTGAAAACAAGTTTCACTGCAGATATAATGGTTAATGACAGACAATGGAAAGAGCAGTGGGTGTGGCACTGTAGTTAACTCTAATGACAAGAGTGCCTGCTGCTATTTATAGCACGTGTTAAACTTTCATCTCTTCAAATTGCTATTTTCGTGCAGCAAACTTAAATCTCTCAGGCAACAGGACAAGCAGCCTGATATTAGCACTGTAATTTCTGGCATTAGTCAAATACTAATGACTAAGAAAAGCACCCCCTTACCCAGCAAGCACCATAGCTTCCCAGTGAGAATGTGAAAACAGACTTTCTTCAAACATCTCATAGCTGGGACCACATGAAGAGGGTCAAATAGTGAGTTTAGTCTAAGTGAGCCTGTCTGTGGGACAAAACGGAGGAATTGTAAACTAAAGTTCTCTTTAACTGAATTTTATTCAAAAAAGAGTGTCATAAAAAGCAATTCTCTCTATCCCCTAGTAGCCATGCCAGTTTGTTCAGGGCACTGGCTGAATCTGGGGGCAGGATTCCTACCTGTGATGTAGAAACTCCAGATTCTAACTTATCTTGTGACTGAGAAAATTGCTGTCACATTAGAGCATGTCCAGGTTCCTTACATGTGCTCAGCCCTGCAAAGGACTCAAACACCTAAGAATAGAGGGAAAGGATGATGCCTGGAACCATAGCATTTGGCAGTGAAGTGTAGAGGTCTCCCTTGGGAATGAATATCCCTGTTATTCAAGTGGTCACTCACTTGGCCTACTCTTCCACTATAAAGATTGATACCGACCTCTCTTATTAGACCTAAGTTCCTTGATGACTAAAGCCTGAAGCCCCAGCCTTCAGCATTTCTTCTAGACTGTGTGTCTACTGTACACCTTCATACTAGGATCGTGATATTCATATTTGTGATGTTCATATTCATGATATTCATTGATATTCACAAGAATATCAGTCTTGTGAGAAAAACCTGGAGGATTTGATCTTAATGCTACTGGTTTCTTGATTTTGCATCTGTTTTATAAACCAATAGGAGGAAGACAGTAGAATGGAAACCAAGGAATTGATCAATAGACTGAGATTGTCATAGGCTGGGTATTCATTCAGGAAAAACACTGAGCAGCCATTTCTTCTGGTCAGTAAAGACATAGTTTATGTCTGAAGCTGGGAAATATTTTTAAAATGTTCCAAAACAGTGTCATATGAGGTCTGAAGAGTTTAGATGTTTAAAAATTGAAACATCTTGGTGCTCAATTAGAATGCATTTTATTTGTGACTAAGATTCATGCTGTTGAAAATAAGATTTCAAGTTATGATTATGAATGATTTTTAAAAACAAATACTGAGTTTCTTTTCCATTAGCAATGAGAATATTTGTAGCTAAAGAGATGGATCAGTGGTTAATAACAATTGTCGGTCTTCTTGAGTACCTAAGTTCAATTCTTAATACCTACAAGGCAGCTTGCAATTGTCTGTAAATCTAGTTACAGGGCACCCAATGCTCTCTTATGACATCTACATGTACCTGGCATGGATACATTCAGGCAAACTACTTATACAAATAAAGGAAACAAATATATCTACATTTTTAAAAATGTATATGTAATGAGCTTAAAAATCCGAGTCTTTGGCAGGGGACCCTTCTGATCTCCATCTGGGCCCAGAACTGGGGCTGTCCCACAGCTCCTACACAAAACTGCTCTGAGAGAGCTGGTTTCCAAGGAGCCCTATGATTCCTAAGACCACAGGCTCAGAGGCCTACAAGAGGGACAAGCTCCAGTCAGAGACAACAAGACCAACTAACATCAGAGATAACCAGATGGCAAGAGGCAAGGACAAGAAACTAAGCAACAGAATCCAAGACTACATGGCACCATCAGAACCCCGTTCTCCCACACAAAGCAAACACTGGATATTCCATCACACTGGAAAAGCAAGATTTGGATTTAAAATCACATCTCATGATGATGATAGAGGACTTTAAGAAAGACATAAATAACTCCCTTAAAGAAATACAAGACAATACAGGTAAACAAGTAGAGTCCCTTGAAGATAAAACTCAAAAATCCCTTAAAGAATTACAGGAAAGCACAATGAAACAGGTGAAGGAATTAAACAAGATCATTCAGGATCTAAAAATGGACATATAAGCAACAAAGGCAGACAACGATGGAGATAGAAAACCCAGGAAAGAGATCAGGATTCATAGACATGAACATCACCAACAGAATACAAGATATTGAAGACACAATCTCAGGGGCAGAAGACACCAGAGAAAACATTGACACAATAGTCAAAAATATGCAAAAAGCTCCTAACCCAAAACATCCAGGAAATCCAGGACACAATGAAAAGACCAAACCTAAGGATAATAGGTATAGAAGAGAATAAAGATTCTCAACTTAAAGAGACAGTAAATATTTTCAAGAAAAAATATAAAAGAAAACTTCCCTAACCTAAAGAAAAAGATGCCCATGAACATAAAAGAAACCTACAGAACTATAAACATATTGGACCAGAAAAGAAATTCCTCCTGTCACATAATAGGCAAAACACCAAATACACAAAACAAAGAATATTAAAAGCAGTAAGGGAAAAAGGTCAAGTAACATATAAAGGCAGACCTATCAGAATTACATAAGACTTCTCAATAGAGACTATGAAACCTAGAAGTTCCTGAACAAATGTCATACAGACACTAAGAGAACACAAATGCCAGCTCAGGCTACTATATCCAGCAAAATTCTCAATTACCATAGATGGAGAAACCAAGATATTCCATGAGAAAATCAAGTTACACAATATTTTTCCACAAATTCAGCCCTACAAAAGATAATAGATGGGAAATTCCAGCACAAGGAGGGAAGCTATACCCTAGAAAAAGCAAGAAAGCAATCTTCTTGCAACAAACCCAAAAGAAGATAGCCATACAAACATAATTCCACCTCTAACAACAAAAATAACAGGAAACAATCATTATTCTTTAATATCTTTTAATATCAACAAACTCGATTCCCCAATAAAAAGACATAGACTAACAGACTGGATAGATAAACAGGACCCAACATTTTGCTGTAAATAGGAAACATACCTCATGACAAAGACAGACACTACCTAAGAGTAAAAGACTGGGACAAAATTTCCAAGCAAATGGTCCCAAGAAACAAGCTGGAGTAGCCATTCTAATATAGAATAAAATAGACTTTCAACCAAAAGTTATCAAAAAATCATAAGGAAGGACACTTCATACTCATCAAAGGAAAAATCCACCAAGATGAACTCTCAATTCTGAACATCTATACTCCAAATGCAAGGGCACCTACATTCATAAAAGAAACTTTATTAAAGTTCAAAGCACACACTGCACCACACACAATAATAATATGAAACTTCAACATACCACTCTTATCAATGGACAGAAGAAAACAGAAACTAAACAGAGACACAGTGAAACTAGCAGAAGTTTTGAAACAAGTGGATTTAACAAACGTCTATAAAACATTTCATCCTAAAGCAAAAGAATACACCCTCTTCTCAGCGCCTCATGGTACTTTCTCAAAATCTGACCATATAATTGGTCATAAAACAGGCCTCAGTAGATATGATAGACTGAAATAATCTCATGCATTCTATAAGATCACTGTGGACTAAGGCTGGTCGTCAATAACAACAAAAACATCAGAAAGCCCACATGGAGGTTGAACAATGCTCTACTCAATGACAACTTGGTTAAGGAAGAAATAAAGAGAGAAATTAAAGATTTTTTAAAATTTAATGAAAATGAAGGCACAACATACCCAAACTTATGGGACACAATGAAAGCTGTGCTAAGAGGAAAACTCATAGCTCTGAGTGCCTGCAGAAAGAAACAGGAGAGAGCATATATCAGCAGCTTGACAGCACACCTGAAAGTTCTAGAACAAAAAGAGGCAAATAAACCAAGTGGAGTAGAGAGCAGAAAATAATCAAACTCAGAGCTGAAATCAACCAAATAGAAACAAAAAGAACTACACAAAGAATCAACAAAACCAAGAGCTGGTTCCTTGAGAAAATCAACAAGATAGATAAACCACTAGCCAGACTAACGAGAGACACAGAGAGTGTGTCCAAATAAACAAAATCAGAAATGAAAAGGGATACATAACAACAGAAAATGAGGAAATCCAAAAAATATTCATCAGATCCTACTACAAAAGCCTATACTCAACAAAACTGAAAAATCTGGATGAAATGGATAACTTTCTAGGTAGATAGGTACCAAAATTAAATCAGGATCAGATAAACCACCTAAACTGTCCCAAAACCCCTAAGGAAATAGAAGCAATCAGTAAAAGTCTCCCAACCAAAAAGAGCCCAGGACCAAATAGGTTTAATGCAGAATTCTATCAGACCTTCAAAGAAGACCTAATACTCTTCAAACTATTTCACAAAATGGAACAGAAGAAATTTGTTCTTTGAAGCCACAATTACACTTATACCTAAACTACACAAAGACCCTACAAAGACAGAGAACTTCAGAACAATTTCCCTCATGAATATCAATGCAAAATTACTCAATAAAATTATCGCAAACCGAATCTAAGAACACATCCAAACAATCGATCATTCACCAATTCACCATAATCAAGTAGGCTTCATCCTAGGGATGCAAGAATGGTTCGATATATGGAAATCCATCAATATAATCCACTATAAAAACAAACTCAAGTTAAAAACCCACATGATCATCTCATTAGATGCTGAGAAAGCATTTGACAAAATTCAACACCCCTTCATGAAAAAAGCTTTGAAAAGATCAGGAATTAAAGGCCCATACCTAAACATAGTAAAAGCAATATACAGCAAACTAGTAGACAACATCAAAGTAAATGGAGAGGAACTTGAAGCAATCCCACTAAAATCAAGGATTAGACAAGTCTGCCTACTCTCTCCCTACCTATTCAATATAGTATTTAAAGTCCTAGCCAGAGCAATCAGACAACAAAAGGAGGTCAAAGGAATACAAATTGGAAAAGAAGAAGTCAAAATATCAGTATTTGCAGATGATATGATAGTATATTTAAGTGACCACAAAAATTTCACCAGAGAATCCTTACAGCTAATAAATTCAGCAGAGTGGCTGGATATAAAATTAATTCAAACAAATAAGTAGCCTTCCTCTACTCAAAGGATAAACAGGCTGAGATAGAAATTAAGGAATCCACACCCTTCACAATAGCCACAAACAATATAAAATACCTTGATGTGACCCTAACCAAGCAAATGAAAGTCTGTACGACAAGATCTTCAAGTCTCTGTAGAAAGAAATTGAAGAAGATAATAGAAGATGGAAACATCTCCCATGCTCATGGGATTAATATAGTAAAAATGGCCATCTTGCCAAAAGCAATCTACAGATTCAGTGCAATCCCCTTGAAAATTTCAACTCAATTCTTTGTAGAATTATTAAGAGCAATTTGCAAATTCATTTGGAAAAGTAAAAAACCCAGGATAGCAAAAACTATTGTCAACAATAAAAGAACTTCTGAGGCAATCACTATCCTTGATCTCAAGTTGTATTGCAGAGCAATCATAATAGAAACTGTATGGTTTTGGTACAGAGACAGGGAGGTAGACCAGTGGAACAGAATTGAAGAACCAGAAATGAACCCACACATCTATGGTCACTTGATCTTTGACAAAAGAGATAAAACCATCCAGTGGGAAAAAAAGACAGCATTTTCTTTTTCTTAATTTTTTTTATTATTTTTTTGAAATTTTATTTTTTATTAGATATATTTTTATTTACATTTCAAATGTTATTGCCTTTCCCAGTTTCCTGTCCATAAGCCCTATCCCCTCCCCTTCCCCCATACAGGTGTTCCCCCCATCAACCGCCCTCTTAAACGTCCCCCTGACATTCCCCTGCACTGGGGGTCCAACCTTGGCAGGACCAAGGGCTTCCCCTTCCACTGGTGCTCCAACAAGGCTATTCTCTGCTACCTATGCAGTTGGAGCCCTGGGTCAGTCCATGTATAGTCTTTGGGTAGTGGTTTAGTCCCTGGAAGCTCTGGTTGCTCTGATTGGATGGCATTGTTGTTCTTATGGGGTTGCAAGCCCCTTCAGCTCTTTCAATTTTTCCTCTATTTCCTCCAAATGGGATCTTATTCTCAATTCAGTAATTTGCTGCTAGCATTCACCTCTGTATTTGACATGCTCTGGATGTGTCTGTCAGGAAAGATCTGTATCCGGTCCCTTTCAGCAAATGGTGCTGGTTCAACTGGAGCTCAGCATGTAGAAGAAAACAAATTGACCCATTCTTATCTCCTTGTACAAAGCTCAAGTCCAAGTGGATCAAAGACCTCCACATAATACCAAATACACCGAAACTAATAGAAGAGAAAGTGGGGAAGAGCCTCAAACACATAGGCACAGGGGAAAACTTCCTGAACAGAATACCAATGGCTTATGCTCTAAGATCGAGAATCAACAAATGGGAACTCATAACACTGCAAAGCTTCTGTAAGGCAAGAGACACTGTCAATAGGACAAAACAGCAACCAACAGATTTGGAAAAGATCTTTACCAATCCTACATCCAATAGAGGGCTAATATCTAATATATACAAAGAACTCAAGAAGTTAGACTCCAGAGAATCAAATAATCCTATTGAAAATGGGGTACAGAGCTAAACAAAGAATTCCCAACTGAGGAATACTGAATGGTTGAGAAGCACCTAAAGAACTGTTCAACATTCTTAGTCATCAGGGAAAATGCAAATCAAAACAACCCTGAGATTCCACCTCACACCAGTCAGAATGGCTAAGATCAAAAACTCAGGTGACAGTAGATGCTGGCGAGGATGTGGAGAAAGCGGAACACTCCACCATTGTTGGTGGGTTGCAAGCTGGTACAAACACTCTGGAAATCAGTCTGGAGTTTCCTCTGAAACCTGGACACATATTACCTGAGGACCCAGCTATACCACTCTTGGGACTACACCCAAAAGATGTTCCAACATATAACAAGGACACATGATCTACTATGTTAATGGCAGCCTTCTTTATAGTAGCCAGAAGCTGGAAAGAACCCAGATGTCCTTTAACAGAGGAATGGATACAGAAAATATCGTACATTTACACAACGGAGTACTATTTAGCTATTAAAAATAATGAATACCTGAAATTTTTAGTCTAATGGATGGAACTAGAAAATATCATCCTGAGTGAGGTAACCCAGTCACAAAGGAACACACATGATATGCACTCACTGATAAGTGGATACTAGCCCAAATGCTTGGAATACCTAAGAAAAATTTACAGATCATATGAAGCTCAAGAAGAAGGGAGACCAAAATGTGGATGTTTCACTCTTTCTTAGAAGGGAAAACAAAATGCTCATGGGAGGAGATACAGGGACAAAGAATGGAGCAGGGACTGATGAAAAGGTCATCCAGAGACTGCCCCACCTGGGGATCCATCCCATACACAACCACCAAACCCAGTCACTATTGGTGATGCCAAAACGTGCTTGCTGAGAGTAGCCAGATATGCCCATATCTGAGAGCCTCTGTCAGAGCCCTACTGATACAGATGAGAATGGTTGCAGCTAACCATTGGACTGAATACGGGGGACACCAGTGGAGAAGTTAGGGAAAAGACTGAAGGAGCTGAAGTGGTTGCAGCACCATAGGAAGAACAACAGTGTCAACCAATCAGACCCCACCAGAGGTCCCAGGGTCTAAACCACCATCCAATGAGTACACATGTATGGACTCATGACTCCAGCCACATGTGTAGCAGAGGATAGCATTGTCCAGCATCAATAGGAAGATAAGCTCTTGGTCCTGTGAAGGCTCATTTCCCCAATGTAGGGGAATGCTAGGGTGTTTAGGTGGGAATTGGTGGGTGGGAGTGGGAGCATCGTCATAGAAGCTGGAGGAGGGGCATGGGAGGGGGGAAGGAGATAACATTTGAAATGTAAATACATAAAATGTCCAAGAAAAATAAAATAAAATAAATCCACATTACCATCAGGTAGAGCACTTCTTTTGAATAAATTTTCTAAAAAAAATATTTAAAAAATCTGAGCCTTTTTATTTGCTGCTCATTGCATTCTAGTAAGCACCACCCTCAAGGCTGTAATGCCTAATGACTATCTTCCTTATGACTGTGCAATTATGATTTTCATAAAAAGGTTTCAAGCTACATTAACAAGCAAATAAAAAAGGTGCTCATTTTCATCCCATTATTTGCAACTATAGAACATGTTGTTCATCAACTATGCATAACCTCCTAGGACAAGGGCTAGGGACCATAGTTTTTCTTTAAACTGAATATATGCTTTAGAAATTAGGTCGTCACCTGTAGCCTCCACAAACAATGGGAGAAAGAAAAGAAGAAAGAAAGAAGGAAGAAAGAAACAGAGAAAGGAAGAAAGAAGGAAGGAAGGAGACTAGACATGCATGTCAAAGTCAATAATCCCTGGCAGACAAGGATCAGGAACTCCAAGTACTGTAAGAAGTCGAGGGAGGGTGAACTCATTAGGCTGGGTTCTTTGAAGAAGACTTCCTAGAAGGGGCGGGGTTAGAGCTGGGGCTAGAAAATTCAGTACAAGTGTGAGTGTGAAAGGTGAGGAGAAGAGATTTGTTCAAGTCAAGAGTCTATAATGTGTTCCAGTACGGATCTTCTACACAAGCCCACTTCAAACCAGATTTAGAAAACACTTTTTGTCCCTACTCTCTTTGAAAAAGATGAAGGTTTGTGAGTCTGAATACTGAGAAGGGCTTCCTTCGCCTTCAGATATGATTGTAGGCAAATGCCTGAAACACTGGTTCTCTTGTTGGCTTCCTCTCCCAGAAGGTCTTCCTCTGGAGTGAGGCTCAGCCACTCTAAATTCTGTCCCATCGCCATAGCAGTTTTGCAGAATTCTGGTACATGTGCCTCTATTTGAGTCCATATTTCCTGACTTTGGACAAGTCTGTTTGTGATGCAACAAAACAAAACAAAACAAAACAAAAACAAAAACAAAAACAAAACAAAAAAACCTGTGGCCAAGAGGAAAAAGCACTCTTCTATTCTTGTCTCATGATCTCTCATCTCATGAGGCCCTAGGACCAAGTTGGTTGAGAGATGAAGTATAAATACTAACAACACAACAGGTGATAAGCTATGTGGAGAGAATTCTGTAAGAAAGCTCTGAGGTGCTTCTGGAAGGAGAAATGGTTACAGGAGTCAGAAACCAAGATGGTGGGCATACACAAACCCATATGTCCTTAAAGAGAAGCACAAATGATTGCTAAAACAAATTGCCCACTTTACTGACTTGTTTTTTAAATCTAAGGTCTCATCCAGGATGTATCCAAACCTCCCTGAATTTTCCATCCTCCTGCCTTAGCATATGGACTGACAGAGTAAGGCATGAATGACCATTCTACTGTATCTACTTTAAGAATGATGCACCAAGACACTACTGGAAGGAAGTACTTGGACTATACCACCGCCAGTGTCCAATCTCTCCTCCCATTTCTGATCATTCTCCCAGAAGGGTTTCTTGGGGTTTTATTTTTTTTTCAAGGAAATTGGGAAATGGAGTAGAGTATAGGATACAGGCTGTTGCTTAGAACAGTGTGAAGAAATCTTTTCTTGGGAATTCCCCGGGTTTCTGAAAGACTAGAAATTAGGTAGCTGATTCATTCACTCATTAACAATAGGGAGAATGCTCTGAGATTCCAGTCCATCCTAAGTCCGGCAGAGCCTCCCTAATGCCTGGTCTTGCAAAATGCCTGTGAAATTTCAGGGGTGTTTACTGGCGTTTGTTCTCATCGAATGCTAATACACCTATGTCATAGGAATTTGTTTATGCACCATGGATGTCGGCATAGTTTGTTTTGAAGCGCAACCAGTATTATTTAAGTAACACGGAACAGTCAACTCAGACGGTGTAGCATGTTGACTTTTGTTGTCTACCTTTTTAGTGTCAACTTTCAGACAAGCTAATCTACTATGGTGTCTAGGTTGAAACTGTGCATGAGGATGTCTTCCTATAATGAACGTTTGTGATCTCTGAAAAATCTCCCTGGACTCTCATTAACCAAGGTGGGTGTATCCTCCAGACTTGCTACATATGAACAAAAGCTATGAATCCTCTCTTTATGGTATTTTTTTAAACCCTTTGTAAACAAAGTGCCCTGAAGATCTATCCCTGTCTCATTTTTAAAATATTTACGGTAACATTTCACAAATGTAAAATTTGTCTGTGATGTCATTTCAATCTCCATACTTTCTTTAACACACTTCCCACTAGGTCTTAATCATTGGGGTGAATAGATTTCTCTGAAAGTTTTGCAAAGACTCTGTTTTCTCTCCACCCCCAATTCATGAACATTTCAAATGCTATTTACAGTTGTTCCAGGTTCTTGTGCTTCCTAAGCTCGTAGCTATCTCAGCTTAAACTCCAGTACTCTGGGTGCTAGGAAAGCTGCATGCTTTAGTTCCCACTCAGGTTCCTTTGTACAAAGATGTCTCTGCCATTTGTCTTCTCCTTCAGCCAACCTTGCCACTGTCGCCAGTGTAATAACTCATTTGTTTCTCGTGGTGGTCTTTTGGCAAGAGAAGGGCATAACTTGAATTTCACTTTCTATAACCTAGTAATGCTGCCCGAGAAAACAAACACTGGGCTAGTGACACCTTAAAGGATATTAGATTAAGGAGAAAAAGAGCCAGGCAAATGGAATTGAAAAATGATACCAAAGCCTTGATATTTAAATTAACCAAATCTTCGGGATGACCACAAGACTTGCCTTCCCTCTCCTTTATTCATTAACTATTTCTTGGGTGTCTTCTATAGACAAGACACTTTGCAAGTGTTTCTGAGTTTTATTAATAGTTGGGGATATGCCCCATAATGAAGGCTACCCTTCCTTGTCTGTGGGGACAGCAAATACGTTTATTCAGTGCACTGTGTATATGTGGAGGCCAGAGGAAGATGTCACATGTATTTCTCTATCACAGAGTCTCTCATGGAACCTGGAGCTCTACTGGTGACTAGAAAGCTTCAGTCATTTTTGTCTCCCTCTCCACAGTGCTGGGGTTACAGACGAGTGTGGAATACTTCCTGAAGATGCTGGGAATGTGGATTTAGATCTTCATGTTTGCACAGTAGGTCGTCTCACTCACTAAATTTTCTGGCCCCATCAATACATCATTTTTTAAACGATAGATAATGACTAACACTTATTTATCAACATGTGCTAAGAGCTTTAATTTCCAAAAGCCTTTTAAGAAGTAGGTACCACCAGCTACATTGTCCAAGTAAGGAAGAGAAAGGTCACAGACATTTTGCAACTTGCCTGTATCTGCATCGCTGAAAACACGAGGCCAGAGCTATCATTTTTACTGATTGGATTTTTGTATGACTTCAACCCATTGTGGGTGCTGTGATCTTATAAATCTTATTTAAAAGGTTAAGGGCCAGACCTAGTGAACAACTTGGTCAAATGCCCGTATCCTCTTCTGTCCTGATACTCGAGTGTGATGGTTTCCAGAGCCAACATGATCTACGGCATCAGCTTCAGTCTACACACAAATGTGAATTCTACCTATATGTGATCTCTCCTCACTGCTGAAGCATCTCCAGTTTTGTAGCCACTCATCTGAAATCACCAGTTTCCGATGTGCACAGTGGTAGCTCTAAACACAGGTACTCTTTGTCAAGCACATAAAGATCCTACAACGTTTCAGAATATATTCCCACCACTTCTCATCCAGCCATCATGCGTGGATTTCAAACATTGCAGAGCTAGAATTTGTGGAACCTTCTATAGCAACAGTTTTGAACTGGAAAGGAATAAAACAAGCTTTGCATGTTTCTTTGACTATATTGATTGTTCTTTATAGGTTTTAGAGGGGTTATTTTTGCTGGAGTTTACTAAACACTTTTCCTGTAGGGTGAGGGGTGGGTATCTACAGCCGAGGCCTTTCATAGAAAAGACCTATGTGAGTCTATTTGTCTTACAACATATCATTTACCTGCCTATTACCTCATAACCAAGAGCTAGTGCCATTTTCTAGGACAAGAGCTGTACGTATCAACAACTGCTGGTGGCAACTTCTATATGACTTAATGTCTCACATATAATACACAAAACCTAAAATTTTGCGTAGGTTCCTAATGATGACAGTAAGTCAAACTTGGCCTAATCTACAGATTTATAAAGGGATTAAAGAAATTAGTAGCAATCTAGATCTATTTGAGAGTTAAAAGTGTAATTCATACGGAAGCAAGCAGAGAACAACAGTAGTCAATGTGACTGTGTCGTAGCAGACACATCCCTATTCACCAGGAAGAACAAACATTTGTTCAATGAGACAATGCTCATGGTTCCTGGGAACGTGGGATCCTCGTTATTCTGGTTAATTGCCTGACCTGAGGGCGGCAGGATCGTTTCATCTCTTTTGGCTTCATTATCTTCACTAAGAGATGGCATTCTAAAGCAAAACAAACAAAAAAGATTAAAAAAAAAAGAAAAAACAATGTGTGTTAGGTGGTGCCAGTAATCAAACTGTAGCCTATCAAAGGAATAGATTAAAACAAAAAGGAAATTACCTTTAAAAATCTTTAAATCTTCATCAAGCGCGGGTGCAGAAGAAGAGCTGGCAACTTGGCCACTTTTCAGACATCGACTATGAACCTCGAAGGACAAAGTTTTGGTTTAGTCGGTCCTACCTTGAAATGTCAAAGTAGCTTCTTTTTCCTGGGTTGTTTAGAATCAAGATGTTGACTTAGCATTAGGCAATTATGACAACTGTGATTGCAAATTTTTTAAAAAAATACGTTTTAAAAAAAAACAGTATTCTGTTAAGTTAAACACTTAAAAGAAAATAAGGATAAAGAAAGCAAACATCTTACCAATACTTGCTGGAATGTGTCATCTACTGTGGACAAAATGGTGATCTACGGCCTTCAGAATTTATATTCACGCTAGGGCTCTGGGTTACCTTCTGAAGGATCACTGAGTTTTCCCAGTGATCCAAACTCATGAGTTTGTCAACTAACTTCAGGAGGTAACTGACAGAGTAGAGAAATCAAGAAAGGCATGACCTTAAATTCACTTAAGTAGAGCAATGACCACATAAAGGGAAAACTGGGTTTATACAGCACTTACTGTATGTGGAATCCTGTGTGATAACACTTTGGAGATCTGGGAAAGTCCTGCCTATTCCACTTTCTTACTCAAAAGTAGACAAACTGTTAGGAAGTCTAACCTGTGGATGTCATTGTTTTTGAATTAGAAATTGCCTTGTTGAATATCTCATACTCCTTTGTGACAACTGAAAACAAATTAACTTTCTATGCATTCTGAGCCTCATAGGAGAATGAAGGATTTATGAAGGATGCACTGCAGGAGGGGGCAGACTGCAGACAACAGATTTGCTTCCTGTTTTCCCATAATTCCCCATATCTAAGCCTTAGCATTTTCCCTGAAGCTGAGGCTGAAAGATAAAGGGAGGAAGATCATTGTAAAAGCAGGAGCTTGAACACCCTGCAAAATGAAGAATGCTAATAATTTCTGAGTGTCGTGTTTGACACAGTACTAAGCGTATTCTATGTATCATTTTAATTTTCAAAATAATTATACAGAGATTAACCCTTTGTATAACTTGTAATGATTCCAGCTACCAGAGCTAGAGTTAGGACCAACTCCTAATGATAAGAATAATGAAAGACGGCTATTAATTCAAATAACAAGGCCATCAGAGTTGGGTGGTTCTCAAGCAAGGTGAGTCACATGCCCAGTGATTACATCATGGTCCTTTTCAGCCTTCATCCTGCCCTCATGGCTCTACTGAAGGATGTCAGCTATGGTTACAGTACAACATCAACGTTTCTAAACATCAATGCCTTGAGCAAGGCCCAAACAACAGAAGGAAGACTATGACCAATGACATACCTTAGCTCTGGAATGTCCTCCAAAGATCTATATTTGCTAAAGACTTGGTCCTCACCTAGCCTGTGACAATATTTAAGGAGGTGAAATGAACAGGAAGTAGGCACTTTCAGGTCACTGAGGAGATGCCTGGAAAGGGATTTATGGGAGTCTGTGTTTCTTCCTCTTTCTCTTTTATTTATGAACAGAAGGTAACGGATTCCTCTGCTGTCTGTTCCCATGTGGTCCTGTCTAACTTCATGCTCAAAATCAAAGGATACAACCATTAATGGAATGAACCCCCCCCCCAAGGCTGAGAGTTGAATTAACGTTTTAATTCTTATAAGTTATGTGGCTCAAACATGTGTTCTGGTAATAGAAAGCTAACACCATCTCTTTTAAGAAAGGCTTCAAAAATTGCTATCATTTGCATGTTGAATGTCTTACATGTAACACCATAGCCTATAGGATGTACAAAAGGGAGGGGGTTGAGAACCTTTGAAGATACAGCCTAGTAGAGAGTTTTAGACTATTGGGGATATATTCTTAAAGGAACCTGCAAAAAATGTGCTGTCATTTGCTTTTGATTGAAATATGAATATTTCTCCTCAATGCATTTCAGTATTTGGTTCCATTCTGCATTACCCCCATAAGAAATTAAACTAATAGGAATACTCACTCTACGACTATGAACTTCCAGAACTTTGAGATAAATAAACTTTTTTCTTAAATATATTAGTTAATGCAAAGATCTCAGTATGGTTACATAAAACTCACTTATATGGAGAAAAAATTGAAAAAAATATTTCATACCTGGATTTCTCAGAAGTATGTCATTATTGAAAAGTAGAATGACTGATGATGGCTTGTATTTAAATGGACTTATACTTAAATTATATCTTGTATTTAAATGGAAATAATTAAAGAAACATTTACATACATGCACACACATAGATAAACATAAGTGCATCAAAATTATTAGGTCAATAGGTCAATCTAATTGGAAGAAATAAATATTCTTCAGGCTCTACACATTTTGGCTGAAATGAAATTCTAAAAACTTGAATTCAACTCTTGACTGTTTTTCAGTAAAATTTATCAAAATAAAGAGACTAGTGATACCTCCCTCCCCCCAAGAGTTAAAAATGCGGTGCACTTAAGCAACTGGAAAGAGGTAAACTTTTAGTTTTCTTTTTATTCAATTTTTTAATTTGATTTCCATTTTCATTCCTTCTTGTCTGTAATTATAAGAAGCAAAAGAAAATGGATAGACAGATTCTTGTGTTCTTCAAATAGAGACTTTGAAAAATATTTATATTTATTTTTATGTATGGATGTTCTGCCTGCATATATATATGTACCCTGTGGGTACAGCATCTATGGGGACCAGAAGAATGGCATCAGATCCCCTGGAAGGGGAGTTACAGACAGTTGTGGGATTGAAGTCAACAGACAATTTTGGGCTACTGTGTGGGGCTGGGAATTGGACCTGGGGCCTCTAGGAGAACAGCCAGGGCTCTGAGCTGCTGAGCCATATCTACTGTCCCGTGACAAATAGGACATTCTTAAAGCTGTGTCATAGAATTTAGAAACCAGAGCACAAGAATATTGATGATCTTTAACACTAACTATGGTGATACACTCAAAAATGAAATTTTTTACACATTTTTGTCATAAAAGTAATTTTTGAAGAAAAAGAAGAAAAAGCTTTCATTACTATAACAGGTACCTCTTAAAGTAACAAGAGGAATTTTTAAAAAATTATTGTAACTATTTACTAAATAACAGTTGTGTGGGATATTTCATATCTGACTACAAATAAGGGAACTAGTAGATTATAGAATTAAAATTTTGTAGCAAAATGCAAATGGCATTACAAACTGAGCTCCTCAGAGATAACAGGAAGAGTGGAGTCACTGAGGGACAGAGCCTGATCAGATCAAAGACAGTGTGCTCACGTTCTGTCCTAAAACCCACTCCCACTGTCTAATCCAATTGTCTTTTCTGTGGAGTATGTGCTGTGCTGTTATCGAAAGAATGTGATCCAGGGAGAGACTATGTGCTAATCCTTCTCAATAAATGAGTCAGACATTGCATCTGTGCAGAACACAAACATGAAACTGCCATGGCTGAAACATGACCTACTTAATGTGTCACCCGTGGCCATGCAGAGGAATCAGGTAAGTGCGCAGGTCCCATGAATCTTGGAAGATGTTTGTTCATGGTACTTATTTGTG
This sequence comes from Rattus rattus, assembly GCF_011064425.1. Classification (NCBI taxonomy): domain Eukaryota; kingdom Metazoa; phylum Chordata; class Mammalia; order Rodentia; family Muridae; genus Rattus; species Rattus rattus. Next base: position 4,623,635 of record NC_046164.1, read on the forward strand.
GCTTTTAAACATGATCCACTTTTAGGCTATTGCCAAAGGAAGTTGATTGCACTTGTTCCCTTCCCGTTTTGAGGACATAACCAAGCAACCTAAGGGAGGTGGAATTTATTTTGGCTAACAATTTGCAAGGTGTTGTCCGTCCATGATGGTGGGAACACAAGGTGGGTAGAGAAAGCTCAGTTTATGGTAGTAAGAATCTTCAGCAGAGAGGCTCTCCATATGATGCTATCCAAATGGAAGAAAGCTTGAATCAGACTAAGTATAGCTATCACCTCCAAGATACACCTTCAATGACCCACTTTTGCAAACAAGGCTACAATTCTCAGGGTTCCTCAACCTCCCAAAACACCACCGCCTGCTAGTCCGCAAGTGTTCAAACACATGAACTATGGAGGCCATTACACATTCAAATTATACCATCCCACAGTGTTCCTCGCAGGCTCATGGCTATCTCCTAATGTGAAATATATCCAGTTCATTGTCATAATGGTATCAGCGCTATTCAACCATCTAACATTGTAAGTCAGAGATTCACCGTAAGCGCTTGTGGGGAGCCTTCATAATGTCAAAAGCAAGTCATGTACTTCTATCATATCATGGCAGAGAAGTGATAGTGCCATTCCCAAACAGAAGGCCGGTGGCCTGGCAAGGGAAGACTAGAGAGAAATACACCTGATGTTCAGTGGGAGAAAAAGCAAAGACTAAAGCCCCACGTCTAGCAGCTGGCACATGTGATTGAAGCACTGTGCTCCAGAGGTCTGAGGTAGGCTAGCCTCTACACCTTTCTGTACTTTGCCTGTCTGTAATTTGAACAGGTCCATGTTCCTTTCCTCACCAGACTGCGTGCTATATAGTCAGTCCTTCCCATCATTCTGCCCAACATTGGCCCTGAACTATCACTGTAAATCTCATTAAACATAGCTATCTATAACCATGCTACAGGCTAATACCATCCCGGTTTTAGTTTTGTCGTCGTCGTCGTCGTCGTCGTTGTTGTTGTTGTTGCTACAGAGTGAACTGACACAACAGAGTGAATTCTGTGCTGTTTTGAAATTGCTTTTGAATTCAGCCTCACTCAAATTTTCAGCACATAGGCAGTATACAGCAAATAGTTGTTCATACTGTACTGTGAATGGCCTCTAGCTCGGTTTCCTCTAGAGTCCTTGTTTCCCTCTGAAACACCATGGTATTGACTTCAGTACCTGCATTTCCGTTGGTATCATGGATTTCTGCAGTCTCACCAGAATAGACTATTTATAGTGGTTTGGGTATTCTCTAGCCTTAGTTTCACATTTCTCTCGTGAGCTGTTTTCTAGGACCTATAGCCACATGGTAAGATTTATCAGTACCAATTTAGGTCTAAGTTACTTTTCTCATTGCTCACATTTTACCCTGGGACAATGTAAATTGTGATGTGAGGGTAAATCTCCACCTATTAAAAGCTGTAAATACACTTCACATGCCCATTAGAAATGAGAGTACCTGAAAAGAATATCTAAGAGATGCAACTAAAGAGAGCCTCAAAACGAAGGGCTTATTTTGATTCAGAGTTGGAAAGATTTCAGTTCATGGCGGTGGAGAAGACATGGACGTTGAAGCAACTTGGCTCCTAGTGCTGGAAACTGGCAGAAGCACATGTTTACGTGGTGTTAATTAGGAACTCAAGCACTTGAATTGGAATACAAAAGGCACATATTCAAGGACAACCCCCAGATACCCACTTTTGCTTGCTAAGTCAAAGGCCTAAGTCCTCCACAACTTCTCAAAACAGTATCACCAATTGGTGTTCAAGTGTTCACATACATTAGCAGTGAAGGACATTACATGTTCATATCATAGTAGCTGTGTTGAGTAGCTCTTTGTTATTCTATAAAACTGCTTGAGTTAAGCCAAGGTGTATTGGTCCATAGTTTCAAAAGCTGGTTGAACACATTGCCTTTAGGGAGTGGGGAAGCAACTTATTATGGTAAGATCAGGTCGTGAAGCAAACCACACACCTCATGGCCATCAAGAAACACAGAGAAAAGAGGGAACAGGATCTTGATATTCCCTTCAGGGGCACACATACAGTGACCTAAATTCCTCCTATGGACACCAAACGTTCCACCACCTATTCATAGTGCCATTGGCTGGGTACATACTCACTAATATTTGGGTTTTTGGGGAATATTTATCCAAAGTATAGTGATCCATTTAAGAATTACTTCTACTATATGAATAGAAGCTTAAATATGCTAATATTAGTTTCATTTAAAACAACTCCAATTTCTATGTTGCATTTATTTACAAATAAATAGGCGTGTTGTCTAAACCACTAATTGATGTATATGGTCCCTAACTCTACCAGCATCTAACCCCCCCAAGATCTTTGAAATTAAATAAATGATAATGGACACTTTAAACATGTGGCCTCAAACTATGCATATCAATATCTTTGCGAAGCCAAGGTACAGGTACGAGACAATATCCAGAGTCTCTACACAGTGGCCAGAGTTCAAGACGTAGCCTACAAGTGCACGGTATTATATTTGCTAGCTGCTCAAAGTAGGTCTTAGGCCAATCCTGAAGTCATCCGGGAAGAAAGGAGCTAGGTTAGTCATTGTTTGGCGTGAAACAGCAGGTCTCTGCACTCACAAGTGTCTGAACTGGCATGGCATAGGAACAGCGTTGACTTTGTACTACAATAAAGACTATTTATTGCTGACTCATCCACTCAGCAATCTTTATTAGATCCCTATTATGTGCTAGACATTCTGCTAGGTGCTAGGAACATAGTGGTAAAAAGACATACTGAGTTTATAATTGAGCACAACATAAACATATACAAATCATTATATAATCAATGATATATAACTGCAATTGATTTCCAGAAGAAAAAGTAAAGCAGAGCACTGCACTATACATAGAAAATGTAGATGTCGCAATTAGCTTGGGACAGCTTCCTAAACCACTGAGTCTCCTGCCCCAGTATAGATGATGAAATGCATGTAGTAGTCACTTTGATAAAGGGCAATAAGTGGGAGATTGTAATATAAGAAAGATAAACTAGTCCAGGAATAGAAACACAAATATCAAAGGGGAAAGGAGATAAAAAAAAAAAGTAAGGGGATAAAGAAATAGGTCCCATCCTGAGAATTTTGAGGTGACCAGATGTCAGATTGCAGTTTGGTCAGGTAGATAGCAGAGGAACATTTAAAATAAATGTCTAAGTTTGGTTCTTAGAGCAGTGGGAAGCCACTGAGTCATAACTATGATAATAAGAGTCGTCGCAATGTAGTGGTAAGAATGGGAGGGTATCTGCTCTATATACACTAGAGCTATTAACCAACTTACGTATGCAATGACCATGGAAGGGACTGGAATTTTCTATCACTCAACTTTCAGATCAGGGAGTTGGGGCAACTGGCTGAAGTAAGCTATCAAACAAGTGATCAAGTTTCCATCATTGCTGGCCAGCTCCATATCCCTTGCTCTGTCCATGCGAGAGTAATGATGTTTGTAATGTAATGAAGTCCAAAACCCGGGATTGTTCTACAATAATTAGCAATTATTGTAGAAATGGCTTGTTAGTTTTGTAGAAAAGTTGCCTATCTCTGAGGATTTCTTGAAATGGATGAGTTTGGTTCTAAGAATTTCACCTTCTGAACTATTATGTTTTCATCACTAGTACAAAGTTTTAGCAATGGCAATTTAAAAGCAACTATCAATAGCTCTAATATCCTTCCTCACTGAAAGAGGCACAACATTTTTGGAGCTGAATTCAAGCTGCTGTAAAGACGAAATCACTCCGTATCAACCTCTCCCTACCTGTGAGAACAGGTAGTCACTGGAAAAGACATCAAACAAACCACAGATAATATTTGTTTGAACAAGCAATTGGGCTAGTCATATTACCGAGGTACTGTACGTTCTGGTAGAGTGTAATTATGCCCATTCCTGGTAATGAGGGAAGAGAATGTCATTCTGTTTGTCAATACACAATGCAACTCGGCATCGAGACCATTTCAAGTAGAATAAATAGCTATCAGATCAAATAAATGTTAAGGTGGTTGGGGTGATTTCTGTTTTGACTTGACGAATTAAACAATAAGGAAAGTAGTTCTCATCTTTAATGCTCCTACTGCCGCCTTTAAATTTTAATATGAAACTGGGTAGTCATAATATTAGGTAGATGATTAATCGATTGATAAATAGATGATAGATTGAGGATAGATAGAGGTAGAGATAGATGATAGATGACAGAAGATATATAAGAGAGAGAGAGAGAGAGAGAGAGAGAGAGAGAGAGAGAGAGAGAGAATCAATCCTTTTACTAAACTATTATTGAGACTTTAATATCACAGTATCTTCCTTTCCTGGAAAAGAAAGTCCTTTCCTAATTGGAGATTTTAGACTTCCTGTAGTCACTTAACTGGCCGGGAATCTGCAATTTTTCTTTCCTTCATGTATAATATTGCACCTATACTCTGTTTAATGATCTCTCGCTCCTGTAACATCACACAAATAACATATTTTTTAAGGGTAAAACTCCTGAGTAGCTGTGATGGTAAAGACATTTTAGTTTTACTTATAGGTATGTTAGAAAATGAGAAATCTCTAGAGGCTATTGCATCCTAGGAATTTTCACAGGTTTTGAAGAACCCTGATATCAGGGATCAAGTTCCAGCATGCATTGTTATTTTTTTATTCAACACGTGTATTTCTTGTCACTCACGTGTTTTTTCCTCTGTGAATTTGTTGGTTTTCATGTTATACCGCGAGAACAAGAGCTGCTTGAGATAGAATATTCCATTAAGACACATGAGGTTGACATGGCTGTGTAGACCTTGGCTTTGTGGTTCTACAAATTTCAGAACCATAGAAATATATATGCCTATGACAGGTTTTCACCTAGAAGGAAAGCAGGAAAGTTATGTGCCTAGTTGGGACTTGATCACCCTGGCCACGTGTCACCCTCTTTTGTCTGGACAGCACACTGCACTGAATCACTACTGGGAGGATTTTAAATCACCGGGATTTTAAATTAAGCACTTTGTTTTTCTGCAGAGCTCTCCCATGGCTTTATGTTATTTGTTGCAGATAACTGAAGGAAATGGGTAGGGGAGATGGGTGCTTCATGTTCTGATGTAATCTGAAGATCACTAGATGTTCTCTTATGATTAAGATGAATTCTTTGATAATTTCATACAGTATGTTCTGGTCATATATATACCACCTTTACCCCAATTTTCCCTATCTGAACAATTTTATGGCTATTGTGTTACCCAACAAGGTCAATTTGTGCCATGGCACCCAAATATTCTTGGATGTATTGTCTTCCAGTGGAGCATGGTGATCTTACTGGGTGCTTCACTCTTATAGAGAAAATTGTCCTTTCCTCTACCAGCAGCTAACAATTACCCATGGCCCCATAGATAGGGGTGGAGTTACATGTCTAGCTCCATTCTACGTGCTGGGATTTGGTCTAGCTTGAATTTGAACTGGTTTCATGCATGCTGCCCCCACTGCTGTGAAGCCATAGTTACAGCTGCTCTGAGGTACCCGGAAGACATTGATGTCTTTCAGGAACCCATCACCTCTGACTTAGATACTCCTTAACCCCCTCTTTCACAATGATCCATAAGCTTTGAGAGGAGGATGCGCGCACGTAGCTTTCATTTAGGGCAGACGGTCTGCAGTCTCTTATTCTCTATTCCTTGTCCAAGTGGATCTCTGAATTACTCTTTCTATACTACAAATAAAAGCTTCTCTGATGAGGGATGAGAGATGCATGGATCTACGGTTATAATAACTCATTAAGAGTCAGTTCAATCTTAGTATCATTCCACAAAATAATAATAGTAGTTTCTTCCAGGGACCATGGACATTCTAGTTGTAGGTTCAAATACTGGTTTCATCTTGTAGAGTAGGACTTAAATTGAGCAGAAAGTGGTTACTCCCAGGACATATGTGCCACTATTGTACCAGTGGGCTTGTGTTGACAGGCCAAATACTATTGTAGATCACAGGAGATTCACAGCTGGATTAGACTGATGATTATTCTTTCTCCTCTGGTAGCATTCAGCACCTTCTAGCACTATGAAAGCTAGCTAATAGAGCAGAGGCTTTCAGAGCAGTGCCAGCTTATACTGTGAGTTCTAATCACAAAATAGTAATGTAAGAGTTAATAAAGAAAAATGAGTTCTCTATATGATTAATACATTGCTTGTATAGTCTCACAAATACATAGTTCATCAAGCTGAATATCTTGCTTGCACTATATTTTTTGTATCACTTTCTCATCAATAAAATAATTATGAGACGATTGTGTTTCAAAGTGATGGAGGCAAATAAATTGATTGGAAAATATCTTGAATCTCCTGTCTTCATGAGACCAGACAAAGGGTTACAACCTAAAGGTTCATTAGTATCATCTATGTCCAATTCTTTTCTTCAAAATTAGCAACACACATACACACATACACACACACACACACACACACACACATACACACACACATTATAAATGCAAACGCTTCGGGGGATCATTGACTCTCAGCATATCTGTGAGCCTCAGTTAGGAACAAAGATAGGGGTAAGATCATTGTTAGCGAGCTTCCTATCACTATAAAAATATCTCAGACAACCAACCTATGAAGGAACAGGGCTTATTTTTGGCTCGCAGCTCTAAAGGCTTCAGTACTTGATGATCTGACCCACTGATCTGGGCCAGAGGTCAGGAAGTGCACCGTACTGATGAGCAGATGGTAGGGCAGTCCAGTCATCACATGGCTGCAAAGCAAAAAAGAGCGGTGAGAAAAGGACCTGAAGCTCTCACCACTTTTCAGAGACACTCCCAAATGACCTGTTACTGTGATCCACTCATTAAAGAGTTTAACGTCTCCTAATAATATTAATATAGAAATTTCTGGTTTGCTCATGAAGCTTTGGGGTTATTGCACATGTTATTTTATGTAATTTCCCAAGATGTTGAAGGCAATACTTTGGATTTTTCTTACATTAATGGCTAGGGAAATAAACTATCATATTGACTCAGACAGAGGCTAATTGTAGAAGCTGGAGGCCTTGGGATGAGCTTCACATTTTTAATCCTCCGGAGGCAACTATACCATTTCAAAATGTTCATTAAGATTAATTTTTATCAGGGAAATTAAAATTCAAATTGTGCTGCTTTTCACGTAGATTCTATCCATCATATCAAGTTAAAATTCTTTCATGCAATAAGTACCTTCTGAAAAGTCTCAGTGCAACTTAGGATGGAAGACTCTGATGGATAGAACTGGACCTGGCCTGAAAACCCCCTTCTTGTGGTCAAGCTTCCATTGGACCAGAAGATACTATACAAGTGTTCAAAGGATGAACGCTATTAGTAACCCTGCCCACATGCAACACCTATGAACCACGATAGCCAGCATGGCAAGATATCCTTACCGATCAGTAAGTGGTCGTTCACATGATGATGACGAAGGGCTGTCTAATCAGAGTGAAGGCTCACTTACAGGAGGGAAACTGTGGCTGGCACAAGAAAAAAACCTAACCGATTTCCCAGGGCTAAGAAGGCCATGGAACTTCGAGTTTCTATTGCAAGATTGCTCTGTCAGCCAAAGTCCTTACTATATACTAAGTCTTACCCTTCTACCCCTAGACAAGTTTAGTACTACTTGGCATCAAATGTTACTCTCTACATCAAATGCAGACTATCACAGAAAACCTGAACTGGACACAACGTAGAAATTAACAGATAATGGGGAGCACAGTTGAAATGGATGCATCTACATCAGAGATCCTGCATCTACGGCTCAGAGGACATCATGGAAGAGGGATGGAAAGATCATAAAAGCCAGAATAGCAGGACATCTCCCTTGACCCAGCCTCTCCTAGAAATGACTGCATAAACAAGACTGGGACAACCGCAATATCAATAGATATGTTAATATGTAAGGAAGAAAATTTACCAAGTACCACCCCTAGACAATGATTACAGGCAACTAATGACTGCCAGGAGAAAGAAAATTAGCTTTCTCCAGGGATCTGCCTCCTTATTGATTATCCAGTACAAAGTAGTTAGTCCTGATACCATATGCACACTAACAAGAAGACAAACCCAGCTGTGTGTTTTTTATGGTGTGTGTGTGTGTGTGTGTGTGTGTGTGTGTGTGTGTGTGTGTGTGTGTGTGTAGCAAATAAGTTAAAGAAAAAAGTAGATATCAATTTGAGAGTTGGAGTTATGGGAGAGGTTGGTGGAAGGGTGCCTAGGAGAGACTGCTTTGAGAAAAGAAAGCAGGAAAGTGATACGATTCTACTCTAATTTATAATTTTAAAAATGTATCTATGTAAACAGTTTGATGTTGACACAGTTCCTGGGACTTATACACAGAAGTCTTTAAATAAAATGTAAGCAAATATGGTAAATAATTCCTGGGGCTTTAAGGTTGAGAAAGATCGATATTTAAAATATTTCCCTTGCTGGTTTTATATGCTGAGAAGGCTCAATAATTTCATCCAGCAGAGCGAAAGGTACATTGCTAAGAGCAATTACTGTTAAACATTTTCAAATACTATTTGTAAAACTGGCAATGTCAAAACCCTGGCGTGGTGCAGGGTTTCACATAGCCAGTCCCATTTAGTTCTCTAAGGAAATAGTGGACAAACTCTCACAGTTTCTGAGCCAATTCACATTCTCACCAACAGTGTGTGATGGCTCCTTTCTCTCCATGTCCCTCACAGCTTTGGGGGTTTGGTTTCTTGATAATAACCATCCCGAGTCGACGAAATGTCAGCAACGATTTTGATCTGAATTTCTCAGATGGAGAGTATCCTTTAGTGTTAAATTCTGCTTCACGAGCTCCACACTGTTCATATTGTCAGCTTTACAAATATTATTTGAAAACTGTTTAGTGGTTCAGAGATTGAGTGCCAGGAATTTCTTTCTTTCTTTCTTTCTTTCTTTTTCCCATCTTTATTAACTTGAGTATTTCTTATTTACATTTCGATTGTTATTCCCCTTCCTGGTTTCCTGGCCAACATCCCCTAATCCTTCCCCCTCCCCTTCTCTATGGGTGTTCCCCTCCCCATCCTCCCCCCATTGCCGCCCTCCCCCCCAACAATCACGTTCACTGGAGGTTCAGTCTTAGCAGACCAAGGGCTTCCCCTTCCACTGGTGCTCTTACTAGGATATTCATTGCTACCTATGAGGTTGGAGCCCAGGGTCAGTCCATGTATAGTCTTGGTGGTGGCTAGTCCCTGAAGCTCTGGTTGGTTGAGTGCCAGAATTTCAACACCATTTTTTATCACCTGTAAGTCTTGGCCAATACTCACCCCTCATTGTACCAGGCACCAAAGTTCTTTTTTACATAGATCACTTGATTTTTATCTTTGTCATCTGTGAGCAGAGTTGAGCAACGAGAGGAAATAAAAGAGACATTGCCTGCTGTGGAGAAGAGTTTGAGAATATTGTGTAGGTCAGAAATTTCTGAGCATCCCATACAATATTTTTTTTCTGTCTCCCAGAAAACAAAAGGGAACTGGATAAAAATCTGGGACCCTTCCAAATGACATGCCACAGATATGCAAAGAGGAAAGAGGAAAGGTAGACAGTGTACGTTCATCAGGTGCCTGGGGCAAGAACATCTTCATCCGGATATAATCTCTATGAGCTTAGAAATGATCTAATGTGTCCCTTCCTATGAGTGCATGCCTGAGAGAACTGGCTTCTATCACCACAGATTAAAATGTAGGTGGTCTGTTGTTGTCCTCCCTGGAAAACAAATACAGTTATTGTATTTGAGTGGTTATTATGGGTGTTAAATTGTTAGTGAAGATGTAATAAAAGAAGATATCCTTTTCCATTCTTGAGGGGTCATGACTCTGAGTTGGGTCAGAAAACTGTTACCTGATCAAAACTTCACAGGATACTTTATACTCCACTGAATGGAATAGAAAACAAAAGTCTCTGCCAGGCAAGGAAGGCAGTGCCAATTTCAGCATATCATGAAAGATCATGAATAAGTCTGCAATATGGCTTAGTGGTAAAGGCATTCCAGGGCTGTGCAAGCCTGTCAACTCCCTTTGATCTCAGAACTCGCTTCAGGTAGAGAGAACCAGCTCAATTCCACTATGGTGAATGCACACACACACACACACACACACACACACACACACACACACACACACACACACAAAAGAATAACACTAAATAAATAACTTTTAAAGACCAAAAAATCCAGAAGGAAAAATAAGACTTTAATTCTTTTTATGTAACTAGACTTTCCTTTGATCTCCAGCCATTTCCAGGGTACTACAGTGAGCAGATCACTTAGTGACATGCTCATTTATGAAATTCTTGCACTTTCTTAATGATGAGATGACAGGTAACTTCACATCACCACTGGTTGTGCTTTTGAAAAATGGACATAGAAGAATAAATTAATTGTAGTCAGTTTACCTTCTGGCCATGTATTAATTTGAAATATAAGATAATGATCCCAAGAGAAGGGCAAACATCCTTTTCAGATCTCTGTAAACTGAAGAACCAGAACCATATCAATGTCGAGGCTATATTTACTAAAGAGACTTTTCTTTTGAACAATGATAATTGGTCTCAGAGGTGCCTGAGGGAAGAATTCCAGTGATCAAATGACTGAAGCCATCTTCTGATCCAGTGATGTTTAGTTTAGGACACAACATAGTCAATGACAGCAATTCAACGTCAACTTGGATCCTATAGACCAGTGGTTCTCACCCTGTGGGTCATGACCGCTGTAGGAGTCACATATCAGATACTCTGCATATATTTATATTATGATTCTTAACAGTGGCAAAATTATAGTATGGAATAGCAACACAATAATTTTATGATGGGGGCATCATCACAACAAGAAAAACTGTGCTAAAGAGTTACAGCCTGAGGAAGCTGCTGCAGAGACTAAACGATACATTCTCTCACGTTCCCACACACAAATGCGGAACATTGCTGGGGCTCTGTCTTTCCTATTATTGACCAACATAACCTCTCGTTGATGCAGAATACTTTCAATGAAAAAGGAGGGCTGATATTCAATACCGGTCACCAGTGTTTTTCTTCTCTTTCTATGAAATCTAAACTTTCCACTACCATCCATAGTGAAATGAGTTAATGCCAAGGTACTTCTGTCTTTCTCAATTTTTGTTCTTCCAAAATGGTAGTCACGCAAACAATTTTGTTTTCAAGTTTACTCCTTCATTTAAAGCAAGCTCAGCTCTTCCTCTAATCCCACCCCTCCAGCACATGTTAGGCACTCAATAACATTCTGTTAAGTGAAGTGAGAGTTTACTAATATTGTGATGCTTGTAACTTTCTCTTAAAAAGTCTCTGTCTCCATCCGACTATAGACCTTCAAATGGAAGAAGGAAGAATGCAATATGATGATGTCCATGAGTACTGAAGATTTACCTCATATAACCTTACCAGAAGAACTGGTATCTGAGAAAATACTCTAATCTGATAATAAGCTCTGGGCAGAACCAAGAGTGCTTATAAAGAGGCTTGTAATTGTCCTGGTTTGTGGCTCTGCTTTGATGATACCTTAATTTAGCTGTGTTTTCGCCATGGTGCTTCAAAACATATAAATAAATACAAATTGATTGGAACATAAAAATTAATATATACATTAACACTAGCAGTCTGAGTAGTCATATAGTAAATACACATTGTTGTTACAACATGGAAGCTGGACAATTATTTATCAGGAAATAAACTGTTTTAGACAGCATAAGAAATAACTTCTTCCAAGGCAATCTAAGAGAATGCATTTCCTTCACATTGTGGAATGGAGATCATAAAGTGATTTTCAAATGTACAAAGCTAGCATATCCACATTACCTAGGTGGGGGTTACTGCTTTTCTTCAGCCTAATCTGCCTCACGCAGTCAGCGAGTTCAGGAGTCGGTTAAAATATCCAAGTTCTCATCTGATACACAACAGAGAGCTGCCTTGTTTTATGTATTAGTTTTGTTTCTACTTCTGCTATAATAGACGACCTCAAAAATCAATGACTTAAAACAACACAAGTATAAAAATAAATGTCTGAAGGTCAGAAATATAAAGATTAAACTTATGTGCCTTATCTCTAGAGTCTCCAGGACAAAATGCCCCTACCCTTCCCTGCCTCCAGCGGCCATGCACACTCTCCCACCGTGATCTAGCCTTCATCATCACAGTTATCATCACATCCATTTCAGTCATCATGTTCATTCTCTGACTGCCCCTCTGTCCTTGTGTGAGGACCCTTGGGATGCACACAGACAATCCAGGGTAATGGCTTCTTCTTACATCCTAAATGGTTTACTCTTTCTTTCATGTAAAATATCCATAGGCTCGCCAACTTGGACATAGGTATCATTGGGGAGTCATCATCCTGTCTGTCTATCAGTGTATGCTTGCCATGCCAATTGTTAGGTAAAATCCAGGATCTTTTGTGTCCATGCTGTAATCTTTGTCTTTTGCCATAGATCTACACTGTAATGATAAAGTGCTCAAGGCATTTGCTGACGTACAGTGTCATGATTTGACTGCTAGCACATATGCTCTGTATCCTGATATCTAGTTAATACGCCTGATGGTCTTCTGTAGTGGATTTTCTCCGCCCCACTCATGATATAAATAATGACACAGAAATCTTTTTAATATTTTAAAGCTTAGGCCTTTTGCTGGGGTAATTTCCCAGTCATCTCGTCTTCTTCACCTGGCTAATTTCTGACCTATATCTGGTCCATCCATTCACTGCCGAGTCCACTGCTGAAACTCTCAATTCTTTCCCTCAGGGTCCCTACCTCTGCCCTGAATTTCAGCCTTCCACATCCTGCTCATCTATCGGCCACCAGCTCTTTATCACATCCAATAGGCAAGTAAGGAAGAATGGATGTTCACAAAATATAAGGTTGGTGATAGGCCTGAGGAGCAACAATAGCAAGATCCAGGTAGTCCTTAGCTCTCTGCTGCTGTGCCATCCACAACGGAATATACAAAGACAGACTCTCACACAGTGTCTTCCAATGGTCTTCTGTTAATCACACAGACTTGCAAAACTCACACGAGTTAAAGCTCTTTTTTTCCCCTAAAACTCAACATCCTCTGAGTCCTAATTTTGACAGAGCAATATAATCTACTTTTTAAAAAGAAAAGCACAAAGAAGGCAATAGTTTAAAGGTGAAGAAAAAGTTTGAGAAGGTCTACCTTTGGGAATTTTAAACAGAGATCATTTCAATACCGAGGGCGCAGTGACCCAGAAGTTTTCAGGTGCCCCTGGACCTTCACCAGCTGGGAGTGATGACCAGAGATATTTTCAGAGTCCAGAGTGCTAACCATTACACGATCAGAGATATTTTCAATTCTGTTTGCTACACTCGTATTCCTTTCCTTGGCTAGCAAGATCCTTATGTATACAAAGTGGTTTGATATACACACAAGTTACTTCAAAGAAGAGCTTGTCATAAAATACTGTAAATAGTGACCTTGTGTAATTTCCCAAAGTAAGTTTCTTCTCTATGCTTATTAATGAAAACTACTGAAATTTTGTTACTTGTAAACTGTGTAAATACATGAATGTGTTATTGCCAGACAATAACTTGATTCCTCCCCAAAACATGTAATAATTGAATGTGTAATACACGTCCCTCAGCAGTTTGCCTAATAGAAAAGTTTTGCTTTTGTTCTAGCTTGGTTTCTATTGTTATAATAAAGACCATGACCCTAAATGAATTTGTGGAATATGTGTTTATTTAGCTTACATTTCCACATCACAAGTCATCATCGAGAGAAGTCAGGACAGGAAATCAAGCAGGAACCTGGAGGCAGGACCTGAAGCAGAGGCCATGGAGGACCACTGATTACTGTTGGCTTCCGTTGCCTGCTCAACTGATTTTTTTTTTTTTATATTTTTAGCCATTCCTGACCTTGGCTGCTTGCTTTTTCTGAAGCTCAATAGAAGTACTTTGTGCCCCTGACAGAAGTTTTGATAGCCATATTTGTGCCAATGCCCCTAGCTTCCCTAGGCACTGCTTCTCAGATGAGCAGCAACTCCTCACTACACAAGCCTGCCCCATACTGGTGTTGGGGTGCTTGAGGAATGCTTGTCAACTCACAAGTTAGTACCATGAGTTCTGGACTGGAGTAGACCCAGCCATTGTCCTTACATCATCTGTAGATAAAGTGCCAGGTATTTCCACACCTTTCTGCCTGACGTTCTAAAGTAAATGTATTAGTGTTTATTTATTTGAGACACTTGAGACTTTTATTTACCTTTGGATCCAGAGAAAGTACAGAAACTTAAAAACATGACCTTAAAACATCACCTTAAAAAGGAGCCAATGAATGTGGCATTCAAGAATATGTAATTGAGCTGAGGATTGAGGCCCATACATTTCCAACAAGTCTTACATAAATCATTGCATAACCATCTTTATTGACTGGTTCTGAGTATCTTTTTTTCTAATCTATCAGACTCTAGAAATAAATCCTGAAGGCATTATTACTATTTGTATATTTTTCTATCAAAATATTGAGCAGACAAAAATGTAGAAATATATGCTTTTCTTATTTTTTTTCTTTTCTTTTTTCTTATTTTTTTTTTTCAGAGCTGGGGACCGAACCCAGGGCCTTGCGCTCGCTAGGCAAGTGCTCTACCGCTGAGCCATATCCCCAACCCCAATATGCTTTTCTTATTATGTCTTTATTTTTATTGTATATTTTATTTATTTACATTTCAAATGTTATCCCCTTTTCTGGTTTCCCCTCTAGAAATCCCCTATCTCCCCCTGGTTCTATGAAGATGTTCCTACTCCCACCCACCCACTCCTACCTCCTTGACATTTTCCTACACTGGGGCATTGAGGACCAAGGGCCTCTCCTCCAATTGATGCCCCAAAAGGCCATCCTCTGCTACATATGCAGCTGTAGCCATGGGTCCCTCCATGGGTATTCCTTGGTTGGTAGTTTAGTACCGAGCTTGGGCAGGGTGGGTGGTTCTGGTTGATTGACATTGTTGTTCTTCCTATGGGTTGCAAACACTTTCAGTCCTTTCTTTAACTCCTCCATTGGGGACCCAGCGCTCAGTCCAATGATTGGCTGTGAGCATCTGCCTCTGTACTTGTCAGACTCTGGCAGAGCCTTTCAGGAGACAGCTATATCAGGTTCCTGTCAGCAAGTACTTCTGTGCATCCACAATAGTGTCTAGGTTTGGTATCTGTAAATGGAATGGGTCCCCAGGAGGGGCAGTCTCTGGATGGTCTTTCCTTCAGACTCTGCTCCACACTTTGTCTCCATATTTCCTCCTGTAAGTATTTTGTTTCCTCTTCTAAGAAGGTCTGAAGCGTCGACACATTTGTCTTTCTTCTTCTTGAGCTTCACATGGTCTGTAAATTGCATCTTGGGTATTACAAGCTTTTGGGCTAATATGCACTTATTAGTGAGTGCATACCGTGTGTGTTCTTTTGTGACTGAGTTACCTCACTCAGGATGATACTTTCTAGTTCCATCCATTTGCCTAAGCATTTTATGAAGTCATTGCTTTTAGTAGTATTCCATTGTGTAAATGTACCACGTTTTCTGTATCTATTCCTCTGTCGAAGGACATCTGGGCTCTTTCCAGCTTTTGGTTATTATAAATAAGGCTGCTATGAACATAGTGGAGCACGTGTCTTTGTTATATGTTGACTTAGCTGATTTCTTATACCCTCAGATCCACGTGCCAGTGATGGCCTCGGCCCCAGTAGGCAATCATTGAGATCACCTATAGGCAATTGTGTTGGACAGTTTCCAATCGAGGATTATGATCCTAGACAACTCTACCTCTGTCAAACTGACAAAACATAACCAGCACAACAACTTTATATTGAATCAATTCCTATTTTTCTATTGGAGAGGGAAAAACCTCAGTTACCCCTTGTGTAAATGATAGTCCAACACTCGAATACTGATCTAAAACTATCTGCACCAATGTGTATAGTAACGTGGTAGCTGTACTCTGCTAGTTCTCTGCTAGTTCTATGTTAACTTTCCCCTAGTTCTGCTTAAAAGATTATGCACTATGAAGCTGTTCAGACTTTGAGATTTTTATAACTTGATTTATAATTCTGGAAGCTAGAGGTCCGCCATCAGGACTCTACCCATTCTTATTTTAATTATGTGGTTTATTCTTTTGTTTTATTCAGATGGTTATCCAGTACCGTCTCTTGTCGATGCCTTGCAACCAGAGTACTAGGATCACGTCTACAGCTAGCGCTGTATTTCGTGACTTTAAGGAGAGAATTTGCACACTATGGGGAGTCATGTCATATACTAGTTTGGGGGTGTTGGGAGGAGCTCATGACAGGCTCAGATTTGTGCTAAGTAATATATTTCCCTTGCTGGTTCTATATGCTGAGAAGGCTCAATAATTTCATCTAGCGGAGTGAAAGGTGCAGATTTCAACTTTAAAAATATTCTACCAAAATTTTTTTTTTACCAAATTCTTTACCAAAATATAGTTTGGATACACACACACACACACACACACACACACACACACACACACACACTAGTATACCAACATTCTCCTAAGACATAAGTAAGTAAAAAGTATGAAAGAAACCATGGCCTGTGTCATGCATGGAAAAAAAGTTGTTAGAAAGCTTGCTCTTACCAAAATCTAGTGTGAAGGATAAGTTGCAATTTAGTATGAAATCATTTCTGTTTTGTTTTGTTTGAGGCAGAGTCTCTCTGTGTTACTCTGGCTGTCCTGGTACTTGCTATGTACACCAGGCTGACCTTGAACTCACAGAGGTATGCCTGCCTTTGCCTCCATAGTGCTGGGAATAAAGGCTGCATCACATGCCTAGTGCAATGCTATAGAGTTTAAAATTTGTGTGTACCTAGTTTAGAGACAAAGTGGTTAACATTGTGATACATAGTTTCTGTGTTGTTTTTGTTGTTTTGTTTTGTTTTTCTTGGAAAGACAATTGATTTTCTATGTAGACCTCTGATTTAGACTATAGCCTATTATGTCTTTATCTAAACTGCTAGTATCTAGCAAGGACCATAAATTTTCATGGTATGATATATATATAAAATCATATTCTGCTAAAAAATTTAAAACCAAGAAGGCAAGAATAATGCAAAGCCATATTATTATAATCGCTGCATTCAAGGTATAAATAACAGTGCTGGGCTATAAGGGAACATGGACCCCATGCTTAGGGGAGGGGTGGATGTTTCTGTTTGACTTCCTGTTGCTGGTCTCATACAGCCAATCACAGAGACACAGGGATTTGAAGCTGATGGGAAAACATTGTGGATATCAAATCTTGTACAGAAGGAAGCTAAGGCCTAGACGGGGCGGTACATCATGGAATGACTTACTTATTATAAGCATGTTTGGGTTAATATTAACATGCATTACATTGGGCAATTCATGAAATGATTTTCCCCCAGATGTTAATCACATTGTATGTGAACTAACATAAAAATCTGGACAATAAAAATCACAAATACCTTTGCATTTTTAAAGTTCAGATAAGGTCAAAGAGTGTACCAAATTATAGCCTATGCCCCGAGTTCTGTATGTAATTTGCCATGGAGAATGTTGCAGCATTTTATAATTGCTCAGTCGCTAACTAGATAAGGGTGAAGCTTAGGACATTATATTACTATAAGTTGTTGTCATTTATAACAAAGTGACGTAGAGGCAAAGTGACTATCAAGAGAAACTTAGATAGATAAGAGAAGAGGACAAACAGTTAGTGATGTGACCACAAAGCTGTACACAGCTTCAAAGCAGCTTAAGAACAGGAGAGAAGAGGGCATGTGGGCACGTTGCCAGGGACCAGCCTGGGGCTTCATACCATCCTTCAGAGTAATTCCACTTACTAAATACATAGCTATGTGTCTCAGTAGCTGTCCTGATTACCTCCCCTCCATTACTGCACTTTTACTTAAAAAGTATTTAACAGGAAATGAGAATGCTTAAATATTCTAATCTCACCCCCTGGAAGGAAGTGTTTAAGGAGCAGTTCCAAGGAGCACCATTGGGAATGTGGGGTGTTTGCTGTCAAAGAATGAGTGTATTTGTTTATTAGTCATTATTTTATTAACTGAAATAGACATAAATGCATGACTAAGAATCCGTGAGAATTAATCAGCGACGTTTAAACCTGGGTGGCTCCTTTGAAATTTACAGTTTTTAGATTAGATTGTAGCAATGACTTGCACTTTGTTTGATTAATGAATGAGCTGAGTTCTGATCAAACTAATCCCCGACTCCATACCGGGGGCCCATGACCTCACAAACACCTTTAAAGAAATAAAGAAAGAGTGAATTATTTCCCAAGTGTTTTTTTTTTCCCCATCCCTCACTTGGGAATGCACAGCTCTCTGCCTCTGGCCAGGCAGCACTGTCTTCTGTCAGGGAAAACTAGGGACCCAAAAAATAGTGAGACCTTGACAAACAGCTTTGAGGAGGGGAGCCTGCTGCTAGGTTACAGAGCTCAAGGTAAATGATAGTCTTCTAAATTTCATGTGTTGTGATTTACATTGTAACCCCAAAGACTGTCCCTTTACGATCAAATATCCGTTAAGATGTTTAGTGACTCCAAGATACTCTGTTATCCATGGGCTATTCTTCTTACTATTAAATATTTAGATTAATTGAGGTATTATGGAATGCCTTTATATGTAAATATTTAACAGAAATTCGGATTATCATAAGATGTCTGATGAAGTAAACATATTTGCTAATTTGATACATAAAAGGGAATGTGTTTATTTTAGTTTATGTCTGTATAGAGCTCAACGTCCTATTTTCTGTTCAGTCAGTTATGATTGTTTGCCCCAATAATTAATGGAAGCTGTTTGTATATAACATGTGATGATTTTTCTGTCATTTTTCTTCTGTTGGACAGATTTTCATGGTTATTTATTTGCCTTTCAGTTTTATACAAGTTTTGATTTGAGCTGAGTATTAATTAAATCGAATGCAGTAATTTGTTACCTTGTGATTTCCTCCAGGAATTTAACATTTTAAACAATTGTATGACAACTCATTTTTTCCCATTTTTATTGTTATATGTAATAAAATGTTAAAAACTCTCCCCTTTGCAAAATACTTTATTTTTAATGTTACATTTAAACATCTCAAACATAATGTTGCATAGAACATAGATACAAAAAGTCATGTAATTCATTCATTGTATACAGTTCAAAATAAAGTATGGTGTCAAAAGTCCAATAGTACTTAGTTTGGGAGGCTAAAGGTTTTTGGAGGTCAGAGAGGCTTTCTGAAGCTTGACTTCCATGATAGGTTTTGAGTAACAATAACTCCTCAAATGGACTTTATTGAATGTATGTATTTTTAAATTGTCAAATAATTATTCTTATAGTAATTCATACTTTGCTTTAGAAAAAGTAGTTTATGATGTGCAAGTTACATCATATCTTTAAGAATTCATCGTCTTTTACAGAAAAATTTATCTGTGTTTCTAAAAATCAGTTTAAAATTGTTTCAATTATTATAATTTATATTTTCAACTATATATGCATATATTAAATATCTCCTGTTGATATAAACTGCTGATTTTCTTGGGTATTTCATCTGTCTTACCAATACAAACTTAAGAATTAGGTTTTCTGACTGCAGATAACTACTAGGACAGTTAGAAGAGAAACTTTTAACACTGTGGATTCATTTTGACCCATAAAAGTTAATAGGTGTATGTTCAGTAAGGTTTGTGTCTGGTTCCTTTGCTCAACGTTGTGTTGCAGGATTTCTTATTCTGGGTTGTGTAGAAACGGCCTGTCCATTACCTCAATGTAGAGTACTCCTTTGTACGACTACACCTCACTTATCTGTCCATAGTAGTGTTGAAGGATATGCAGCTTATTTATACTGAGATTATTATGAACGATGCTATTATACACTGATTATGCATACATTTTCAAAATTACATAATGTGAAAAAATTTAATCATCCCCCATGGTATTCCTATGCTGAAATAATTAGACCTCAAATAATTCATAATTTTAACCAATACTTGGTATCAGTAGTATTTCCTTTTTATTTACTATACAGTTTTTAAGGGTATTGTATTTCAGTTTTATTTCTCTGACTTAATAATCACTTTTTGGCCCCTTTTATTTTTTGTAAAAATTATTTTTCTATAGGAAACTATAAGTCAGTGTATATTATATACTTTATATTGGGATAGAATGTATAGATAGACATTAAAGACATTAATTAAAAAACTCAATTTTACCAAGTAAGATGAAAACCAATTTGAGGACAGTAAAACCTTTCATGTTCAAGTTAATCATGGTGAAAACAAGAGAAGGCACATGGTGTCATTAGATGTAGCTTTTTGAGGATTTCCAATAAGTTATTAATGAGTACAGTTTTGGTACCACAGGGACCTAGCCTGATTTGACTGGAGATGACTAGAGTAACACTGGCTGTTTTCTCTCATGTAATCTCTGAATTTTATAGAAAAACAAAACCAGGATTGGTGTGGAGAGATTCAGAGAATGCCTGGTATCAGGAATGTGTCAGGAATTTTTAATGCTAACACAACACAAACCAAGTATATTCCGACTTGAATGAAAGCCCCCGCTATCCTGGCCACCATACAGTTTTCTTACTTACATCACGAGAGTCTGGCACCTTCCCTTGACCTTGTCAGTTGCTTCCCGACAAAGTACCGTGCTGTATAGCCTGGGACCTATCTGCCTCTTTCTTCAGTTTCTCAGAACCTTTGCCTATCTCACCCAGTTCTTTGATATCAGGCTTTTCAATGAAATGTGAAAAACTAATGATTTAATATTTTTCTGACTTTCTTCCGTCCTTGAGTTGACTCATGTTTTGAATACTAGACTCTTACTATTCAGTTTTCACAGATAGATTCCCAGAGAACCTTCTTGACAATGATCATTATAATTTAAAATGAAAAAAAAAACCACCATAAAAATGTCAACATGCTTTACACAGGAGTTGGGGCAAACCTAGAGAGCCCCAATGCAGATTGTTCATCCCATACGAAGGACTCCACTTCCTAATAGGGAATGAATACACAGGTAGACCAAATCCAGACAAAGTTACAGGATAAATTGACATCCATGAAAGATACATTATGAATAACCAACTCAATAGTTATTTTTCTTCTAAAGTTTCTCAAATGAGGTGAAGTCCGTGTGATTAAGCAAGAAAGAGGAGGTAGCATCAGGAAAATTTGAAAAGGTCATACAAGATGGCTTAACAATATTAATGGGACCATATGGGTAGAAATACTATATTATGTCTTATATTTAGAAGACAAAATAAGACATATACCAATTGGTAAATATATAATGCATATGAAAAGTTAAAAAGTTAAAAAGTGAAGTTCCGTTGGCCATTCAGAGCCTGTCCCACTGTGGCCCATACATATACAGCCACCAAACTAGATAAGATGGATGAAACAAAGAGGTGCAGGCTGACAGGATCCAGATGTAGATCTCTCCTGAGAGACACAGCCAGAATATGGCAAATACATAGGCGAACACCAGCAGCAAACCACTGAACTGAGAACGGTACCCCTGTTGAAGGAATCAGAGAAAGGACTAAAAGAGCTAAAGGGGCTTGAGACCCCATAAGAACAACAATGCCAACCAATCAGATCTTCCAGGGACTAAGCCACTACCCAAAGACTATACACCGACTGACCCTGGGCTCCAACTGCATAGATAGCAATGAATAGCCTAGTAAGAGCACCAGTGGAAGGGGAAGCCCTTGGTCCTGCCAAGACTGAATCCCCAGTGAATGGGATTCTTGGGGGAAGAGCAGAAATGGGGGGAGGATGGGGAGGGGAACACCCATATAGAAGGGGAGAGGGAGGGGTTAGGGGGATGTTGGCCTGGAAACCGGGAAAGGGAATAACATTTGAAATGTAAATAAGAAATACCCAAGTTAATAAAGATGGAAAAAATATTGAAGTTCCGTGTTTTTAAGGACCATTGTAAGGTAGGATTATTTGTTTGAGTCAGGGACCCTCTAAGTGGACCTAACTGGACTCAAACTCATGGCCACGCCCCTCCCTCAGTGCCCCAAATGCTAGGATAATATGTGTGTGCCATCACGCCCAGAGCTATCATTGCTTCCGTTTGGATATAATACCCTCCACAGTCCCAATATGCTAAAGACTTCGTTACATACGTGCTGGTATTTTAGGAAAGTTGGGCCATTTGGGGTACCCCCTTAAGAACACTACCGAGCGTCTAGCCCCTTCTCTTTCCCCTTTTGCTCCTGCCGCCATTAAGAAGAGTTTTCTCTATCATAGTCCTCCAGCCTGGTCTTCTTCCTCATCCCTAAAACATGAAGCCTACAACGGTAGACAGAAACCTCCAAAAGCATGAGGCAAAACTTTTCCTCTTTTGTTGTTGACAATTTTACTACATGGATGAAAAGCTGATTAATGCAAAGATAATAAAATATCTCCTAAGTGAGATTAGTTGACAGGGAAACTGCAGGTTTAAGGGGAATAAACATTGTAAAGAACGTATATGAGCTATCTACATAAGAAGCAATGCTCCCCAAACTTATGGGTAACACGGGGAGCACAGTCATAAAATAAACATTTAAAGTAGACCTCCTAGCTGAATTATAGAAGTTGGGGTGATAGCTCAGCAGTTACAAACACTGGCTGCTCTTCCAATGGACGCAGATTAGAATTCCGGCACCCGCATGGTAGCTAACAGTTGTCTGAAACTCCAGTCCCAGGGTATATGACACACTCTTCTGGCCTCTGCAGGCACAAGACACACACATGACACAGACATATATGTAGGCAAAATAGCCATGAAAGTTAATCTTTCAATATATATATATACATACATATATATATATGCATGCATATATGCATATAGTGTATTTTCTTCTTTTCAGTCATTCATTTTCTCCTTGCTTCTCAATCTGTCTTTTTAGTCTTCAAAGTCATAATTTGCTGCTTGTTTGATTCAGCTTATTAAAGATAGCTATTTATTTGTAGGGTCTCACAGATTCCTTTCTAAAGAACACGAAGAACTCTATGAAACTTTTAGGTGTGCCATAAATCAATTAACCTTTGTATTATCTGGCGTTAAATCTTGAATGATTTGCGCTTACTCAGGAGATTGCAAAACTGCCCACCTGTGTCCTGCTACTCTTCAGTTAATAGTAACAGCTTTGAAATTGAGATTATAAGGTTGGCAGAGATTCCAAATCTGCCATATATTAACTCTTCAGTAAATGCCTGGCCTCTAAATTAACTTGATAAGTAAAATGGCTTTGTGTAGTAGGAGTTATTATCCTTGATAACTGAAATAGCCTTGTGTAGCAGGAGTTTTATAGATAAAGACAACAAGGCTTAGAGAAGCGAAGGAAAATTGCCCAAAGCACACAGAAGCCTGAGATAATGAACTCACAATGCCCCGGCTCTCTATTCCATCTGACTACTTAGGGAACTACTTCTCACTGGTAAAGTTATGTAAAGAAAATTTAAAGGAACCATAATTTCAAAAAACTATTAGGATGCAGAAAATGTTCTATGCAAGTAACAGTGATTGACTACAGGGTCTGGCAAGTGATGAACTTGACTACATTTAGATTCTCCTGGGAGAGTTACGACTTATTAAAAAGACTTTCCCTTGATAAGACAGAGCATGGAGTTTCCCTGATCATCTGGGTGGCATCTTGTGTTCAACTAACCAGATCCTCATTAGACCAGCCATGGTCCAATAGTCTCTGGATTGCTCAGTGTTATCCACATTGGCATTTGGTTTGAAGTAGGCAGAAAGCAAGAGTTGTGGGGGCATGGAGGCTTTAACTTACCATGTTCAGAAGGTCTGGGAGTCTAGCAAAGATGTAGCAGGGTCTTGTGAGAAAATTACATGTGGATCGGTGCAGATGAAGCCTAAGCTTTAATAAAAACCCTAGGATGTTTGAAGGGCCAAGAACATGGGGTGTCTGCCTGAGGAAAGTTGCATGCAATGAACAGGAGGCTGAATGTGTGAGTGGCAAATAGAAAGAAACAGAGGTCAGGCACCAAGTCCATTAGAACTCATGGCATTCCGCCATATGCCCAGGGTGGCGGATGTGCGTCTTCCCTGATGGTTCAAAGTCTGGCTTTGAACTCATTTCTCCTTTCAATGCACCCATCTTGCCTTTTGGAATAGAAATATCTACTCTGTAATAGTGTATATTAAAAGTACATAATCATCTTATTTTGAAGGGTAGACAGATAAGATTTTGAATTAAGCATCAGAAGAGTATTTCAGCAGGAACTCTTGAGCCACGCCAGAAAACTTGAGGCTACAGATTAAGTGCATTTCTCTTTGTGAGGTGGGCGTGAGGGCTCGCAAATGCATTGGCTTTGTGAGGGCTTGCTTTGGAATGGTTATCTCTTTAAATGACATTTTTGGGTATCAAATTGACAGAAGGGCGGACTTCTGATGGCTTCCATTGTCAGCTTGACTGGAGTTATATGGAGATTGTAGCCCAGCTCTGGGTTATTATGGGATTAACTGAAGAGGGTAGCCCCAACATAAATGAGGGTGATGCTGTGGCTCTAGAGCCAATAAAAGGGGCCAAAGGAGAAGTCTACCTAGCAACAGCAATTCCTATTTCTCTGCTTCCTGATACAGCATGACAAGAACTACTCTCTACCCAAGCCCTCCCTATCATCACTCAACAGTTTAACACTCTGAACAAAACAAATCTTCTGTCCTCCATGCCATTTCTGTTAGACGCTTTTGTCACGGTGATGAGAAAACTCACTAACGTAGTGGGCAAAAGAGTATTCATGTCCTACCTAGATCACCCAGGGACTATGTTTACTGAGGCAAATGGAACATAGGAATTTGCTTAGCTAACCCCATGAAAGATCAGAAGATGGCCCTCATGTAAATCTAAGCTTCTTCCTAATTAGATGACAGTTCTTCAGAATGTGTTGTACAGTGTCATTTCTGGGTCACACTCTGCTTCTATTCCGTAGAAGCCCTCCCCTCCTTCTAAGCCTGCTTGTCATGGTCCTTTCATTCCAGATAACTTATGGGAGACTAGAGGGGTTGAAGCTACCATGATTAAGACACTGAATTCAAATGGCTCTCAGCCACACAAAGTATGAAAGTAGCCCACATTTAGGTTTAGCATATACATAGAAGCTATTATTCTTGGGAGAATGGCTGTTATTAGCTTATGTTTTATCCTGAGTGTATTTTCAATAGAAGTGTGAATTGTAAAGACCACGTAATAAAGTTTCAGAAGAGAGTAAAGACTATTGGAAAGTGTGCTAGAGGCCCTTCACGGCAAATTCTGTCAAAAAACGTTCTCTACTTTTCCCCCATGCCATGAAACGTTATTGTCTGGATTTATTAAGTACTCTTGAAAGCCCCTGGATTTTTGTGGACATTAAGAGAAGTCTGGTGACTCTGTGTGGCTTAGAGACTCTTGATTTGGAGATTCTTTGAACTGGCACAGTGGGGATATGAGAAACATCACCTCATTCTTAGAAAATGTAATTTTAAAAGGATGTTATATAAATTGCCTGGTGACATCATGACAAAGTACTGAATTGTTTAAACAAACTGAGTCATTTAAGTAATAGAAGTGCCCTGTGTCAATTCTGGAGGTTAGCAGGAGAGCCCTGAAGATTTCTTGAAGGACCGAAAGGGAAATCTGTCCCATGCCCTTCACTAATATCTAGTGATTTTTACTTTAGAATCTTTGGCATTAACTGAATGTACGTATCATTCTGCTATCCATCTTCATCTAGACACAGCATAGTTTTGATACACACAGTTGTCTCCCCAGTTAAATTCACCCCTCTTATAGACACACATTAAGGTCATTTGGGGTCCCATTGTATTAACTATTTTATCATCTTACCTTAATTTATTATATTTTTAATTATGTTCCCATTCTGAGATACTAGATGTCAAAAATTCAAGGTAGGATTTTGGAGGGACAATATTTAAGCCACTTTGTGCATTTCTATTGTTCAGATGATCCAGTTTGTCTGGGTACATTATACACTATGTACCCCAATGGCTTAACTCTTTATACAGAGCCATTTGTATTATAACACACTCAACTACAGTGCTGGTGTCTTGGGACAGCCCTGTGGGCTTGTACTGGTCATCTTTAGTACCACTGGAGTAGAATTTCAGAAACTCTCATGACCTTCATTTTCATGTGACTGTGCATGAACATCCCTTTAAACTGCCACCTTCCCTGCCATAGAAAAGGGACTGCATGCCAAATCCCAGATCAGGACAATCACTGTCCATGCTCTGTTTTCATATTGCATTAATAAACATTTTTCTCTGAGAGATTATTTTCATAACTCTTCCTTGCTTAAATAAACATTGAAAGGAGTTAAAATTCTCTGAAACCATATCAACAGGAATTGGCATTTAGCACTAAATTATGGAAATTCATCATGGATCCTATACCAACTAGGAAATACACTTATGCAACTGGGCCTTGGTTCTGTGAGCAGGTGAGTTAAAGCACTATGTTAAAGTTTTAAAACATTTACAACAAGGAAATCTTAGCCTTTTGTAGGAAATAGCTTTTCATATGACTAAAATGTATACCCTTGAAATTGTTTTTCAAGATTTGGCAATTTGAATACCCAAATAAACTTACCTTGCCAATAGAGCTTTACTATGGCACTCTTAGAATTCAAAGAGCTTAGAAATTTCTTTGCATGAACTTTTCCACAACCTTTGGAGAGAGTTTGCATGGGAAAGACAAAACCACCACATAGCCTAGAATGACTTTGAGCTTTTACTTCTCTTGACTTAGAGTTTCATGTATTAGGACTAAAGGCCTTTGTCACCATACACAGCATCCTGAATTCCAGACATTTTCTTAAATCTAAAGCATCACTTGTTTGGACAAAAACAAAACTTTCGAATCTTCCTAGACTAGCCACTGAGCAGCAGAGTGCTATCTTAGTAGTATTATACATCTTAGTAGTCTTATATAATTTACCTTTTGGAAGAAAACAAGTCACCATAAGAACAATTCCTTCTCAGTAGAGACCTTAACTTCTTACATGCATCTCTTGTCTTAATAATGTCATTGTATATGTTGTGCTTCCAGGACTCCTAAGAGCTGAGTTATAAACAATTGATGACTAATGACACTGGAAAAATTGTTGTTACCCATAGTATTAGCAAAGCGTTTATACTGTTATTGCTACACAGACTTCAGTAGAGTTAATCCAAAATTTCCGGTCTCCTACATTCTCACTGAAAACCTGTGAATTGATTTCTAGAGCATTGTATTTTCTTGTTCCTTTTTTCGTGTTTTAAGTCTTGACAGCTTCAGGAATCAACACTGAAGAGCAGGGTTTGACATTAATGCTACTGCCTCCGTCATGGCCACTTCACAAAAAAGGAATATGAGCTAGAGAGAGAGAAATGATTAGCTATGCAAGTGAAGTGTGCATACATGGAAAAAAAAACTCTTAAAATTAAGTAACTACAGTTTCCTCACTCCATATGTTCCTGTATCTTGTCAGTTCAATTCCATATGCTATCTTTATGAGCAATGCCTAACACACTCAGAAATTGCTATCAATTTCTTGGCTCTTGCATGGGGCCTTAAACTCCATTCAAGGAATATCTGCTCAGCAGTAGTTAAAGCCAAGCAGCTTTGTATGGGTTTGTAGAAGAGGCTAAAACTAAACATTTTGTTAAACTCCTATTAATAATAGCAAAGCAATAATAAATTGGCAGAAAATACCGTCAGCCTAGTTGCCTGACTTACAATGAGTATCAAAAGTTGGGTTTAAGAAAAAAGTTTGTTTCTATGATTAAGACATTGAGCATGAACCCATCATCTTCAAATATGTTTTTAACAGGATTGACAACTGACAGTGAGTGCATCCAAAAGGGAAAAGTACAAACAGTCACATGACTAATGAGTTGAAAAATGTTTTTTTTTTCCAGTGTCTTTCCCTGTCACTGTAGAATCAGACAAGACCTCTTGGCTAAGAAAATACTGTAATTCTTGATGTTCACCAAAGATTAATATGACTGCACTATGTGACATGAGGGCTTTTTATTTTATTATTGCTTTGTCCATAAATGAATACATATCACCTCATATCCTTTCCATGATGGTGGTGGAGTGTCTAAGAGAAGCCACAAAACAGACAGCTCGTGTGTCCTTCACCTAGTTTCAGGCATGGCAAGGACATCTGACTCTTGCCCTCACAGACTCAGAGGATGAGTTCACCAGCAAAGCAAGAGCCAGGACAAGCATGAGGGCGTCCATTTACAGGTAAACACTATCTCCACTGTATGTAAAACAGTGTAAGAGAGCATGAGTGGGAAAACCAAACTATGACTTCCAGCTCAACCCGATGGCATAGGATCACCACAGTTTAGCTTTGATAAAGTCAACAGCAGACTCCCCGGCCACTCTGGGGAGGTTTCACTACTACCAAGACTTACGGATGAAGATTGCTACTGTCACTACCCCAATAGCATGTCTGAGTATTCTTCCTTTATTTCATCTGATGAGCATGCGATTATCTGACCATCTGAACACCTTACTTGGTACTTTTCTGCCTTGACGTACTAGATCATTAACTTAAGTCGTGAAGGTAACTTTCTCCACATTGTGTCATCACCTTTCAAACTCTTGGCAGGATGGAATGTAAGCGATGGACATATTCTGTAAAATCTTCTACTGTTTCAAAATGATTTTCCCCAGTCCTCTAGTCATGTCCTCACTCACACCTCCTTATATTTTTTATGCCACATCTAGCTTGAACATAATGAATTTATTAATATTTCCTTAGGCTACAAAATATCATTAGAGAAATAGTCATACTGATTTTAAGACTCAATCAGCATTAAAAGTATTAAGATGTGTCACTGGTACCGTGGCAGTACCTTGTAAATTATTGTGTTGGATAGTCAAGATTTCTTTTCCTTCTAATTTGTTATCTGGTTAGGCTTTTCTTCTCAAAATTATTTTATTATTATAAGCTCCCTTGATCAAACCCTCCTTGCTAGGTCCTTAATGGTTAAGGGTTTTTTGTTGTTGTTTTTTTGTTCTCGTGGGTTTTTTTTTCCATCTTTATTAAATTGGGTATTTCTTATTTACTTTTCAAATGTTATTCCCTTTCCTGGTTTCCAGGCCAACATCCTCCTAACCCCTCCCTCTCCCCTTCTATATGGGTGTTCCCCTCCCCATCCTGCCCCCATTACTGCCCTCACCCCAACAATCCCATTCACTGGGGATCCAGCCTTGGCAGGACCAAGGGCTTCCCCTTCCACTGGTGCTCTTACTAGGTTATTCATTGCTACCTATACAGTTGGAGCCCAGGGTCAGTTCATGTATAGTCTTTGGGTAGTGGTTTAGTCCCTAGAAGCTCTGGTTGGTTGGCATTGTTGTTCATATGAGGTCTCAAGCCCCTTCAGCTATTTCAGTCTTCTCTGATTCCTTCAATGGGGGTCCTGTTCTAAGTTCAGTGGTTTGCTGCTGGCATTAGCTTATGTATTTGCCATATTCTGGCTGTGTCTCTCAGAAGAGATCTACATCCGGTTCCTGTCAGCCTGCACTTCTTTGCTTCATCCATCTTATCTAGTTTCGTGGCTGTAATTTTGTTGAAGATATTTACTGGTCCTTTGAGCTGGGAGTCTTCACTCTCTTCTATACCTATTATCCTTAGGTTTGATCGTCTCATTGTGTCCTGGATTTTCTGTATGTTTTGGGCCAGTAGCTTTTTCCATTTTACATTGTCTTTGACCGTTGTGTCAATGATTTCTATGGAATCTTCTGCTCCTGAGATTCTCTCTTCTATCTCTTGTATTCTGTTGGTGATGCTTGTATTTTGCTCCTTGTCAATTCCTTTGGTTTTTCTATATCCAGGGTTGTCTCCCTTTGTGCTTTCTTTATTGTTTCTATTTCCATTTTCAATTCCTTCACCTGTTTGATTGTGTTTTCCTGTAATGCTTTCAGGGAGTTTTGCGTTTCCTCTCTAAGGGCTTCTACTTGTTTACTTGTGTTTTCCTGCATTTCTCTAAGGGAGTTCTTTATGTCTTTCTTAAAGTCCTCCATCATCATGAACAAATGTGATTTTAAATTTAGATCTTGCTTTTCTGGTGTGTTTGGATATTCAGTGTTTGCTTTGGTGGGAGAATTGTACTCTGATGCCATGTAGTCTTGGTTTCTGTTGCTTGGGTTCCTGCACTTGCCTCTAGCCATCAGGTTGTCTCTGGTCTTACCTTGTTCTGCTATTTCTGACAGTGACTTGACCGTCTTATAGGCCTGTGTGTCAGGAGTACTGTAGACCTGTTTTCCTGTTCTCTTTCAGCCAGTTATGGGAACAGAGTGTTCTGCTTTCAGGCGTGTAGTCGTTCCTGTCTACTGGTCTTCAGCTGTTCCTGTGGGCCTGTGTCCTGAGTCCACTTGGAGCAGAAAAGTTGGTCGTAACTCTGGTCTCGGGCCTCACTCCTAGGGGCTGCGTTTCAGCTCTCTGTGAGGGCAGCAACCAGAAGGGTCTGCCCCTCCTTCTCCTGGGTCCCTGTGCACAGGGGGCCCAGATGGCACTAGGCATCTTCCTCTAGAGTCAGAAATGTGTGCAGAAAGTAGTCTCCTCTGGTTTCCCAGGCATGTCTGCCCCTCTGAGGGTCTAGCTCTCCCTCCCACAGGATTTGGGTGCAGGGAGCTGTTTCAATAGTTGAGGTTTTATGCCTCATCCTCAATCCATATCATTGGCATCCAAAACTAACTACTAAAGTTTCTACTAACAACTTTACTTAATTTTAAAATTAAAATTACTTTTTAAAAAATCAATCATGTGTGTATATGTGTGTGTGTGTGTGTGTGTGTGTGTGTGTGCCTTGTTGAGGTCCAAAATCAACCTAGTTCTCTCTAAGAACTATATG
Source organism: Rattus rattus (assembly GCF_011064425.1). Taxonomy (NCBI): domain Eukaryota; kingdom Metazoa; phylum Chordata; class Mammalia; order Rodentia; family Muridae; genus Rattus; species Rattus rattus. The sequence goes on from NC_046164.1 coordinate 4,654,557, forward strand.
AATCTCCAAGATCAAACCCAGGTCCTATGGCTTTACAGTAAATGCCTTTACTCACTGAGCCATCTCAATAGCCCTGATATCTTTTATATTTTTTCATTATTTTAAATGTTCTCAAGTTTATTATTAAGTTACTTTCACATATTATCGAAGTTCAGTGTGGCATTTCTGCACATGAATAACCAAATACAGCCTCCTCTTTATCCATGTACCTTGATCATTCTTTAGTAATCATAGGTCTATATTTGGGCTGACATTTTCTTTCTGTCTGGTTATGTGATTTAATATAATGACTTAAGGGTTTGAACCATATTAGTACAAATGAAAAACTTTCACTTTCCAATATGGATGAATACTATTCCATTAGGATAACTATAATATTTAAGTAAAACATTTTTATTCAGTACTCTTTGAAACTTTAGGACTATATTTACAAATTCATAGGTGTAGCGGTGAATTAGTTAAATAGATTTGCCAATTTGGCTCCTGGTGGGTTGCATGTGCACTGCACCCTCCCAAGAGCTCTCTGAATTTGCTAATCTCTCTCTCTCTCTCTCTCTCTCTCTCTCTCTCTCTCTCTCTCTCTCTCTCTCTCTCTCTCTCTCACACACACACACACACACACCAGCCAATTTTGATATGCCTTGACTGTCTCAATGGCAGTTCTAAATCTCTCCGCAGCTAACTCTCCCCTCCAACTTTCCTGAGTCATCTTGCTAAATCAACATTTCATCTCTGCTACCCCAGACCCAGTTGAGGAAGTGGCCCCTTGGGCAACATTCCTGGATCCTTACATACCAGAGGGGTTTTTAAGTCCCGTCTTTCTGCCTCTGTGTCGTGCTGCTTCCCTCCTCTCCCCTCTCTCCCAGCCCCTTGCCCCATGCAATCTAAAAGTCACGTGACTTCTATTTTTCTGCCCAGCCATTGGCTGTATGGCAAGTCTTTATTATCACTTAAAGTCAGTTGGGGCAGTAACCCTCAGGTCTGGAGCAGGGCTTTTTGAGAGCTGAAATAAGAGGAAGCATTAGAACCAATCCCCAACACCTGGGACAATCTTAAGACCTCTGGGGTCTATCCTAGAGAGTCCTGTAAAATACAGCTGTAATTCTGAACCCTCTGACCTCCTAACCTTATTCAGGCCCACATTCCCATCAGACTGTGAGTCCTAAACTTTTTGATGGTTTGGATCACTTCCGTATACAGCTGGCTTTCTGGCTGTGATCATTTGGCTCGGGTTGTTTCTAGAATATTCTTCCCTGCATCTGCAGATGTTACTCTTAGACTTACACAAATGGAGGTTCAAAGGTTCTCCACCTGAGGCTGAGAACATATAGTAGTAATGTCTTCTTCATGCTTGCATCACAGGTAAGCATTCTCAACCTCTCCCAGGCGATGTTTGTCCGTCCTGATGTGAGCTGATTACATGGCACCATGCTACGCATCGGGCTCTCCTACACGTAAACACCCACCCACTTTAGCAAGCCTTCTTCCTCTTTCGTCTTCATTCTTCCTGTCTCAAAAGGAATTACCATTTCCTGCGAAGACCAGAAATAATATTTTACCTATTCTCCCTCCTTTACTCTCTTCCGCTTTTGCACTCTAGTTTATAATTGGCGACTAACTCCTGCATATTTAACATTTCAAATGTATTCAATACCTTTTCTCCTTTCTGTATTTCCATCGGTTTCATCTAAGGTAAGATTCTCAAAGCCTTCTATTTCATGATGAATAACCTTGACTCCATCTTAACTTTGTTGAATCTACTCTTCATATTGATCGTATAAAATCCTGCCAAGACTAACTCTTACTGTAATTTCACTATTTAGAGACCTTATATGATAAGCTATGGCCAACACAGGAAAATCTACAGTTTGTTATCCAAGCTACACCAACCTACCTGAAATGCATACCTAAGGATATTTTCTTTCAAACATTCCTGACTTTTTCTCTTTGGCTTAAAGTAGTATTGTTTTGCCACTTAAATCATATAGAAATTCATTCTTCTCAAATGTGTGGAAGACATTGCTGATGCTACCAGAGCAAAAGTTTGGCAAAAGCATCCTTTCTTCTTGCCCCAATTTCCACATCCTATAAAGCAGAGAAACTTTTGGTATGAAATGTATTAATTATTGTGTAACTAAATCTACCCCCAAACTTTTCACATGGAAGTTTTTTTCTTAAGATATTTTGGGATAAATTTCTGTTAGTTGCAATATAAGTTTTGATAAATACAAAGATTAATCAATACAATAATATGTGTGGAGCACGAATAAAAAAATTCATCATCAATCAAAAATTATCTTTGATAATAGAAACTGGCAAACATAGAACTCATGAATTTAGTGACACACTGGTGAATATATTAGAACAAAGAGTATATAGTTAATGGAGTATTATTAAGGGTAGATAGTATCTCTTTTGAGTTCTACTAATGTGGTTCAGTTTTTAATTTTTTAAGAGGAACAGATGATACAATGTCCCAAGAGAACCTGAAAGCTGTTAGAGTTAATTAGCAGCTCAGTAGCTGGTACTGGCTTTCTAAGCATCAGAGTTCAGGGTCACATCACACAGATGAGCTAACAACGAACAGGCCTTAACCACTGGTTTTTTTTTCCCATTCAGACAGCCTCCAGTGGCATCTGGCAACTGTTGACCTCATTATACAAAGCATAGCATTTATCACTGAGCTTCAAGACCATTAATCTTTCTATCAAACCACAAGACTGGGATCGTTTATATTAATAACTCCACTGGTTGCAGGCCAAGTGCTGTGTCAGAGCAAACACAGTTCCCCAAGGAGCAGTTTCATTAGAAGAGACTGGGTGAAGCCCACCATTCTCTCTGAGTTGAATTTTATTCTTTTATTGATGTAACTGTGGTTTCGGACAGCTCCTTTGTTTGTAGATTTTAATTCATAAAGAGAAACGAAGGTCACTTATGAAGATGGACACTTTTGTAGTCTAGAGAGTGTGGGTAATGATGAAATACACCAATCCAAATGACCATTACTGTGAGCTGTCACAACTGTCACACTTAGGAGAAACGGAAGTTAAGAACAGGGGCACCATGCCTCTTGGGGTAAGCTGTAAGATGTAGGAGTAGCTGTAAGATGTAGGAGTAGCTGTAAGATGTAGGAGTAGCCGTAAGATGTAGGAGTAGCCATAAGATGTAGGAGTAGCTGTAAGATGTAGGAGTAGCTGTAAGATGTAGGAGTAGCTGTAAGGTGTAGGAGTGCCAGCACAGATGTAGTGGCAGCCCGTGTCTCCCCTGTCACTGGGTTTTCCCAGGCCTACCATGTTCCTGGGAGCCAAGAACTACGTGAGATCCTCTTTCCCACTTCCAATACCGTCTGTGGCAGAGGGATAAAGGGAAAATCCAAGTCATCTGAGGAGCTCATCACTTCTCTGGAGCTCTGTTCTATTATTCCTCAGTGGCCTAGAGAAGGCTGTGAAACAGCTGCAACACATCAGAGACAGTTCGATTTGAGGCACAGGGGAAAGGTGCCACACAGAGAAGGTGAAGACTACACAGAGGTCATTTCCAAAGGGCATCTAATTTCAGCGACCTTCGATGCCACTTTGTAACCACTCCTCACTCTGGGAGCTCCAGTGCTTCTGAACACCACACCAGGCACACATAGCACTCCCACCCCTGTGCCTATTGTGCAGTCTTGGCCCTGTAGTACAAGTCTATAGCGCTGTACCTAGGTGTCTCTTATTCCTCCTCCTTCAGGCCAGCTGAAATGTCACACGCAGACCTCTGCATTGAGCTCACATAGTTTCCATATTGGTCCTGTATGCCAGTGGGATCCAGGTGCTAATAGAATCAAGAACAACTAGTCAGAGGTGGCCAAAAACAAGTCTAGAGTTAGGCATGAAGTAAGGACAGCACTTAGGGGCCAGAGATCAGGAACTCAGAGTCAATCTCCAGTTCATCATGAGTTCAAGGTCAACCTGGACCACATGATGTCCTGCTTCAAAAGAACAACAACAAAATAGGTAGGCAGATGTGCAAACAAAATCTCTTTTATACTTCAAAACCTCACAAATGCTAAGCCATTGCTCTATCACTAAGCCCTATCCCCAGGTCTACAATGGTTGGCTTGTTTTTTAACTAAAATGCAAAAAGGAAGAACAAACGGATGATGGAAATGCATAAAATGAGCCCAGTGTTCTGTAAAAGGGAATGTTGGGGTCTGTGTTGACATACACTGTGAGCCTCATCAGGGGAAAGCAGCTCCCGACTTTATCTGAATGTTATATTATTAGGTGAATATCTTTGGGGGTGATTTTGATTGGAGTGCAATGTGGGATGTGGAAGCTGGCCTCCAGAAAGCCTCCACTTCTTAAGAAATCATAGGAAAGAAGCTAAATCGATGCTTCAGTGGTTCAGAGAGCTTGTTGCTCTGACGGAAGAGCCCAGTTCTAAATGGTGAACTACAAGTCTATGTGAGTTCACTTTCAGGGAATTCAACACCCACTTTTTAACTCTGCAGACACTAGGCACAAATATGGTGCATTGGAGTGCAATGTGGGATGTGGAAGCTGGCCTCCAGAAAGCCTCCACTTAAGAAATCATAGGAAAGGAGCTAAAACAATGGTTCGCTGGTTCCCAGAGCTTGGTGCTGTTGCAGAAGAGCTCAATTCTATATGGTACACTACTGATTGATGTGACTTCACTTTCAGGAGATTCAACACCCCCTTTTTAACTACGCAGGCACTAGGCACAAATATGGTGCACATACAGACATATAGTCGAAATAGTCGTATGTAGAAAATAAAATAAATCTATTTTTTTTAAAGAAAGCATAAGAAACAGGTGTGCCTTTTAGGTGGTGGCTCGAGTTTGTGATAACTTCCATGCAACTGGGACTTGCATGTTTCCTATGTCATTATTTTACTTTGCTTTCAGGGAATCAGAAGAACGGTAATGAAATACTGACTCTTGTGGGGACTTTTGTGGGGAGTATGAGTGTAGATGGGCTGATAGAGTGTGCTTGTCTAACATGCAGAAGTCCCTAGGTGGAACCCAACACTTCATGGAAGCCAGTTAGTGGCTCTTGTCTGACATCCCAGCAGTACAGATCCCCATCATGTCAGCTACATAGAGAAGCCAACCTGGGTTACAAGTGATCCTGGAGGAGTGGGGCTGGTATTGGGGGAAACAGGATAGGAAGGAGAGATAATGTTATTTTGTTAGCATTGTTATGTGTTTACGTGCCTCCCTTTGCCCAGTCTTCTCAATTAAATTCTGTCATATCTGTGCTGACTAGGTTTAGGACAACTTGACACAAACTAGAGTCATCTGACAAGAGAGAATGTCAATTGAGAAAATGTCTCCATAAGATCCAGGTGTAGACACATTTGTGGAACATTTTCTTCATTACTGATTGATGGGAGAGGACCCAGTCCATTTGTGAGTGGTGACATCTCTGGGCTTATGGTCCTCGCTGCTTTAAGAAAGCATGCTGAGCAGGCCTTGAGGAGAAAGCTAATGAGTAGCATTTCTCCATGGTTTCTGCCTGAGCTCCTGCCTCAAGTTTCCTGCTAAGTTCCTGCTCTGACTTCCTCTGATGATGCACTGTGATGTAAAAATTTAAGAAAAATAAACCAAGTTATGTGTGGTCATGATATTTAATCACAATAATAGTGATCTAACTAAGACACTACCCTTGAGACAAATCTGAATCCTTGTTTCTGAATAAAGTCTGACTAGCAGATTAGCATGCAGAAATACTCATTCTTGTGCATATTGTTCATGGCTGATTTTGCTTTCATTTGTTGATGTTGGTTTTGTTTGTTTGTTTGTGTTTTGTTTTGTTTTTTGCATTCAGCAGTAAACTCTTGGAGGTACACAGAGACTATATGGCATATACGATTAATGTAGTTACCCTCTGATCTTTTATAGAAAATAAACAAATTCCCTACTCCACTCCTAATCTCGGACCCACTCTTAGATTCAAGGCTACCTCATAAGGAAACACTCAATATGTTTCCTGTCTTTCAAGTACTAGCTCCTTGACCATTGGGATCTCGGTCCGTTATTCCATTATTTCTTCCAATGTATATCTCAGATAATTAATATTTACATTCCCTTGGAAATGTATACTTGTTATTCATCCCAAAGGGTGGTATCGATCTACTTCCAGGCAGAACCTCTCAGGTCAAGCATTGTTGGAACTTCCTCTTACTCAAGACAGTACCACTTCTCATATTTTATCATGGAGGCCAGAGTGATCATTTGAAACATAGGCAACCATGTCATTTCGCAACTCAATATTCTGAGATTTCCTTTCTCGGCATCCTTACACTGGCATACACAACCTCAAACAGTCTGCTTCCCGGCAGGAACTACAGCCTATCTCTTGCCACTGTCCTTGTCCTGGCTTCCCTCTAGCCTGTCAGAACTCCCACCTCACTCTTGTTAAACACAGCCATCATAGCTCTCAGGGCTTTTTGCCTACTTTTCCCTCTTCAGGAAATATGTGTCCCGATGACATTTGCTTCACCCACTCTGGTTTCTCCTTCAAATATCTGATGAGCCCTCCTTCCCAGTGAGGCCTCCTCTGGCTCGGCAGTCCTAACTTCTTGAATCCCACTCTCTACACGCCCACTTGTTTTTGCCCTGAACCAAAACCATGTATTTTGATTAATTTTCTCTATTTAGGATGAATTTTAATAGTCTTTAGTAAACTTCATAGTCTAGTACAGTCTAGTAGGCACACGTGAGTGAAGTGTTCGATAAAATCAAGGTAAATTACATGCACTTTGTAATCAGAACGGGACTTGGGAAGTGACAGGTGTGAATTGGAAGCCCAGTTTTGCCCAGCCTAAGACAAGGTATGTGACCACACGTGACAGCAGGCTGTCTGCTGGACAGGTTTATCACGGGGAAAATGTGGGTAATAGACTACCTAAGTAATCTCCTTCCTATAAGAACCACATACAGGACGAATGTAACTTGCCTAATATGTAACTGATTTCCAAGAGGGTTCATTCTTTTTAAAAACGTCTTCCATTTATCTCCCTGCTTCATTTCACCCAGAAGAATAAACACTTTTCAGCATCGGCATCCAAGACTAAATCCAAAGCCTTGATTAGCTGAGGAAAAATATGACCTTCAAAAATCTGAGCTTCAGAACTCTGGAGCTGGAGACTCAGTGTAATGATTCAACACTGAACCCTATGGTTTAAGACTCAGCCAGCTAAGAAGTGCCTTTAGAAATAGCTTGGCTGGCGTTATTAACCAGATTAACTGCTGATATTCCTCAAAGATCAGCAGTTTCCTTTCTTAAAAACAATTTTTAAAAAAGAAACAATTTGAGACGTCTCTTACTGGAAAACGCCAGATCAAACACCCTACCTAGCTCTCCCTGAGAACTGGCTGTGTCCCCAGGAGACAGTTTCTAGGTAGCTAGACTCTTCAAATATTTGAGGATTAAGTGAAAGAATAAATAAATGTATGAATCCATTAATGAACACTCTTTTGGAAGCCGATGAGTGTCTCTGTGGTTTTGATCTTTCAACAGTCACTTAGCAGGGAAGGAGAGGTGGGGTGGCCATTCTGTGGGCCTTGTGGGTGTAACTTAGCGTAAGGGCTGGGCTATATCATTGTTTTGCTCTTTAGCTTCCATAGAAATCCTGGATATGGCCGCAACAACTGAAGGCTAGTGCCAATATTTTCCTGGTTGAGCTGTTTCCCTCTTAATCTCAAGAAGTTACTTGCTCCTTCTAACCACACCAACTAGTATTTGTGGGTTTTTACTGAAGACATAACTATAGTGGTTAATGAGATCACACTAATATCTCTTGGCAGAAGAATCCTAGAATTCATTTTATAAAGCCACATGGTTTGTTTCTGTTCCTTTGTCCTTAGCATAATGCTTCTTGACTTATAAATACCCCTTTTAAAAGTATAAGCAAGCTCCATGTTGATTCTTTCATTGATCTCTAGCGAGTGACCAATCAGAGATAGTGAATGGAGGCTTCATTTTTAAAGGCTTGGTGTTTTCTCTGAGTGCAGCCCATTCATGTAACTGCTGAAGGTCTTTCCCATAGAACTGTTACTAAAACATAGTGATGAATTATGCACTTCTTTTGGATGTAATTAAAATTCTCTTAAGACTCCCCTAAAGGACTGTTAGTATGTAGGCTCCAGAGAAAAGCATTAACTTAAAGCCTCAGGTTGCAATGATAAAATACCCTGAGGAAAGCAACTAAAATGGAAGAAGGGCTTGTTTGGCTTGCAGTTCCAAGATATAGACATCGCTGAGGGGAAGGAATTAAGAGTGGCAGAAACCAGAAACACCAAGTCACATTGCAACCATGGCAAACTAAATAGTGGTTATTCCTGCCAGCTCTCCTGCTAACTTTCTTCATTTTTTAAATACTGTCCAAAATCTCCTGCCTAAGGAATGGTAGCACCCAAAGTGGGGTATTGTAATAAAGATAACCCCCCCAGACATGCCCCCAGAACAATGATTAGAAAAACTTGTAATAAGATGATGTTCCTTGGTAATTCTGGATCATGTCAACTTGACTATGTACCAAAATGTCATCAGCCTGTTTCCTCATTGATAAATTGTTCTCAGTAACATTACCCACAATGAGAAGTTACAAGGAAGAAATACATACAAGATGATTGAAAATGTTGGCTATTATTATTCTTACCATAATTAAACCAAAAATAACAAATGCTATTGTTATTTCGATATGCTCATAGTGGTACGTTACATTTATATATTTAATATTTCTTCGTTTTTTTCTCTCATTGAGGAAAACAGTAGTCACCGTTTCAGCCCTACAACCTCCAATTTCCATTTCTGATTACACTGTTTACTTTTGATTGGTGGAGCAAGCTACTTTTCAAAGTTTCAAACCAATAAGGATAAAGGGAGGAGGAAGCAATAAACAGAAGGACTCAAATAATGCAGCAAGTAGTTCCCGTATTACTAGGGAGGTGTGAACTCACAGGGGAGGCAGTGTCTCTGTTGTTACCTGTAGCATGTAAGCATGGGCCTAGGACTATGCCTCAAAGCACTGTGAGTGTTAAGGTGAGTGGAAGAGTTCCGAAACAAAGCCTTAAAGCCTTCAGGAACAAAAATCATGGTAATTCTCCAACTGAGCAAATGCATGCAGTTCTCTGGCTACTGGAATATTTATGTGCATGTCTTTCATAAAGAGTACGAATGGAAGAAGAGAGTCTCAAGCACCTGAGAATCAGAGAAACCTCTGGAAAACTCCGTGACAGGCTATGAGTACCTTCTTGAAAGTATATTTGTATTTCAAAAATTTGACCTTCAGAGCTTTTGACACAAAACTATCTTTTTTCTCCTTCTTGTCTTAAACATTTTATTCGTGTTATAGAAGAATTTCTTTATTGTTCCCCTTCTTCTCAACCATTAGGGGTTGAGGAGTACTGAATCTATCACTACTTGGATGACACAGGTAAAACTACCTTTCTTCTCTTCACTTTAATTTTTGAAAGACAATACAATGGAGTGTTACTTAACATGCAGAGGATGAGTTTTCCATATAAAAATATCAATCTTCCAGTTTCTGCTCGTTGGCCTGCCTGCTCATCTCTTGGTTTGTAGAATATAAAGGACGTAGCCAAAAAATGGAGGCACTCAGTCTGGAAAGTTCAAACAACCAGGTGAAAAGTCACACCTTGGGAATCAGCTTGTAGACAGGGGACAGCAGTATACAGTAGAAAACTAACGTAATTTTCAAATGAAATTCTGGAGTCTATTAGCTATCATGGAGAGGATAATACAGAATGCGAAGTTTGCTTGAGGAGATTCAAGGAAAAGAATGTATCAGGACCTGCCTTTCTCCCCAGAGATTGGAAAGGAGAGGCAGGAAGGTCAGGAATTCAAGATTTTTTTTCTCTTTCAATTTAGTTCTTAGACCCAGAACTTTTCTTCCACATCGTCAGTACCACACACTGACCCTCACATGCAGAGCCAGACACCCACTTCTCATATCAAGCACCACACATCAACCTTCATATTTGTCTCTGAACCCTGATCAGAGAGCAGACCTCCTTTAAAAACAAAAAGCAACCAACCACCAAAAACAACAACAACAAAACAAAAAACAAACAATCAAACAAACAAACAAAACAGGACCCAGTTAAGTAGATACTACATCAAGAGCATGAACAACTTCCTTTGGGCTTGTCCTGGTGAACCCCGTGTAAGTAGAAATCATTACACATTGAAAGTACACTGAATACACTTGACTCACAGGGTATCCTTGCTTAGTCCTGCCTCCTTCAGTATTCTCAAGACACATGGGTTAAGTTGTATCTGGCCTTCATGAGATGCTTACAAAAAGGACAAATTTAAAGTATGGAGACTACTGACTAAGTCACAGTTGCCTCGTTGCACAGTGACTGTCAGCTGTGGGCAACATGGGCATCTCACCTACTTCATAGAGTTCTCTAAGGTCAGGAGCTCTGTGATGGGGTCAACAACTGGAGAGGAGCAAACGAACCATAAGGACAGTGGCAGCTGGGCAAGTCACTCAGGAACAGAGCCACTGCGAGAAGGATCATGGGAGTGATTCTATAGAGATCAAACAACAGAAAACACATACAAGGGAAGTCATTGCTAACCAAAGGTAGCCCTAATACTGTGAGATCAGGGACCCTTACTCTGAAAATCTGGGGATTTTCATAAATAAATGTATATCAGAATTCCTCAGAGTGTGTTAAGTATGAATCCTTTGGATATTCAAAGCACAGTATTTTAAATCAATGTAGACCTTCATAATCATTAATATACAACTTAGAACATTCATTACTATGTTAAGATTTCATTGAATATGAAAATAAACAGCCATGGAAATCCCAAATTCCTAATAAATTTCTAATAAAATGAGGGATGAATATTATAAGGTGCCCTTGAACTTCAGGTGATGGTAGAGAGCCAGTGCAGTGGTTTGGTCACTGATACTATGAATGCTGGTGTCCCCTACTGGCATTATGTGCCATGACAGAAGCTAATGTGCTAAGTACTTTGTTACTGAGGCTGAGGGCTGTTCTGTGACAAACACTACCAAGGCACAAAAGTTACAGTCCTAAGTACAAAGTTGCGCTTCTCCACTATCTGATGAAGCAAACAGTAATCTCAGAATGACGAGAGCCTTAGGTCCATAGTCACTTGGTCCTGTTGCTGTGGGCCTTACCAGGTCATGCATGACAGTGAAGGTGATCCCACCATCACAGCCAAGGACACTAGGAGAGATCTCAGTATCACAATCAAAGACACAGCTCAGTGACAGAGAGAGACAGAGAGAGAGAGACAGAGAGAGACAGAGAGAGACAGAGAGAGAGAGACAGAGAGAGACAGAGAGAGACAGAGAGACAGAGAGAGACAGAGAGAGAGAGAGAGAGAGAGAGAGAGAGAGAGAGAGTGAGACGAGAGAGAGAGAGAGAGAGAGAGAGAGAGAGAGAGAGAGAAAGAGAGAGAGAGGGAGAAACAGCGGGAGAGAGAGAGAGAGAGAGAGACAGAGAGACAGAGGGGAAAGAGAGAGGGGCAGAGGGGGAGAGGGGAGAGGGGGAGGGGGGGGGCAGAGGGGCAGAGGGGGGGAGGGGGAGAGGGGCAGAGGGGGGGGGGGAGAGGGGGCAGAGAGGGGGAGAGGGGGGAGAGAGAGGGAGAGGGAGGGGGAGGGGGGGGGGGAGAGAGGGAGAGGGAGAGAGGGGGAGGGGGGGGAGGGGGGGGGGGGGGAGGGGAGGGGGGGGAGGAGGGGGGGGGGGGGGGGGAGGGAGGAGGGGGGGGGGGGGGGAGGGGGGGGGGGGAGGGGGGGGGGGGGGGGGGGGGGGGGGGGGGGGGGGGGGGGGGAGAGGGGGGGGGGGGGGGGGGGGGAGGGGGAGGGGGAGGGGGCAGAGGGGTGGGGGAGAGGGCAGAGGGTAGAGGGGCAGAGGGGTGGGGGGAGGGGGCAGAGGGGAGAGGGCAGAGGGGCAGAGAGGGGGAGAGGGGTGGGGGGAGAGGGGGAGGGGGAGGGGAGAGGGGGGAGGGGGAGAGACAAAGACAGAGAGAACCCAAAGTCTCCACCCCTCTTAACTGTGGCATAGGCTGGGGTCTTCGCTTTAGTGTACAGACTTTGGGGAAATGTAAGGTCCAATCCCCACACATGTTCTTCCTGGAGTTCTCTACTTTTTAAATGTTGGAAGTAGAAATGGAGCAGAGGGAAAGCACTGAAGGTTAGTGTGTAGACCAGAGCCTTTGCGACACTCCAAGTTTCCTTGGAAGGACATTGCACTGCCTTTCTTGTTGGAGCCACTTGAAAGGGTGTGAACCCGTCAGAATAGCCAGAGAGAATATGTATTACAGGAAAATTGGTAGGTATACAACATACAGAATATAATTTTTTAACAGCAGATAGTGAGTAAAGCACCATATGTCCACACAGTGTAATAGTGTGCAGCACCAAAGATACAATACATGTATCAGATCATCTTTAGGGAACGGGCAAGAAATAAACAAGATACACTGCTAATGGAGATAATAGTAATAAAACAGTGTGTGCATAATTCCATTCAAAGTATAGGTACACATACATGGAAAAGAAACCCCATGACATGTTTGAAAGTGTTAACATGGTGTTTCGTGGTATGATTCAATGGCAGGCAGCATGCCTATATATGATGGTCAACACACACACACACACACACACACACACACATGCACACACACACGTACACACATACTCATAAAGTTTTGACAGTTCTTAGTGCTTTTTTGTTTCCTTATTTTTGCTTACACATACATAAAGACCAAATGATTTTTATGAAGAGAATTAGAAACTCTAAGACCATGGAGCTCTCTCTCTCTCTCTCTCTCTCTCTCTCTCTCTCTCTCTCTCTCTCTCTCTGTGTGTGTGTGTGTGTGTGTGTGTGTGTGTGTGTGTGTACATATATGCATGTTCAGGTATCAAAATATGTGCATGATGTGGCCCATACATATACAGCCACCCAATTAGACAAGATGGATGAAGCAAAGAAGTGCAGGCTGACAGGAACTGGATGTAGATCTCTCCTGAGAGACACAGCCAGAATACAGCAAATACAGAGGCGAATGCCATCATTAAACCACTGACCTGAGAACGGGACCCCCGTTGAAGGAATCAGAGAAAGGACTGAAATAGCTTGAAGGGGCTCGAGACCCCATATGTACAACAATGCCAACCAACCAGAGCTTTCAGGGATTAAGCCACTACCCAAAGACTATACATGGACTGACCCTGGACTCTGACCTCGTAGGTTGCAATGAATAGCCTAGTAAGAGCACCAGTGGAAGGGGAAGCCCTTGGTCCTGCCAAGACTGAAGCCCCAGTGAACATGATTATTGGAGGGAGGGTGGTAATGGGGGGAGGACGGGGAGGGGAGGCCCATAGAGAAGGGGAGGGGGACAGGTTAGGGGTTCGGAAACCGGAAAGGAATAACAATCAAAATGTAAATAAGAAATACTCAAGTTAATAAAGGTAAAAAAAAAAAAAAAAACATGTGCATGGATGCCAGAGTATGGACTATGTGTATGTGTATATGTGTATCATTTGTGTACATGTATCACAACATGTATATGTATACAGACAGAGGACGGTTCTGTGTGTATGTTTGTGTGTATGTGTGTGTGTGACATCTGTTCATATATACAGCATATGTATGGATGTCAAAGAACAACTCGTTGATTCTACCATTTGGGTTCTCAAGACTGAACTTAGTTCGTCAGACTTGGTGGTGAGTTCCTTTACCTGCTGAGTCATCTCACTGGCACAGAGCACGAGCCACTCCACAGTATGGCTTCAGCTATCTGTAACCTGCTAAGTTTCAATTGAGCTGGAATGAACCCTTAACTAGATAATATCCCAAAGTTATAACACACTTATTCTCGGCATTAATGAAAATGCTGCCATCAAAAGTAAAAGTACAGCGGCTGGGGACATAGGTCAGTTGGTAAAGTGCTGGTCATGCAGGCATGAGGCCCTGATTTCCACCATGAGCACCATGGGAAAGGCTGGGCCTGGGTAGCACTTAGGGAGCAGAGAACTGACTGCCTTCTCTGGCCCCAGTGGGAGTGGTTGGACCTGTAGAGACTCGATGCCCCAGAGAAGAGGGAATCCCTTATAAGGCACCCTCTCAGAGGGAAAGGGAAGGAGGTATGGGTGGGAAACTGTGGGAGGGGGCAGCAGTTAGGATGTTAATTAACTAATTAATTAATTAATGGAAGGTACTTTGTATGATACAGAAAAATGTACGGGCATGAGGACACATTCATAGGAGTAGGGAGTAAAGGATGGGGGATACCTGGGGCCTGCTGGCCAGCCAACATGGCTTACTCTGAGTGCCACACTTATGAGAAATCTTGTCTCAAAACCAAGGTTTTTAGCACCTATAAAATGATATCAGAAGCTGATTTCTTGCCTTTTCACGTGTACACACACACACACACACACACACACGATTAAAGTATAAATAAATAAGCAAATCCAAGATTTAGAATTGTCTTTAACAACCAGGAATTGGAGGCTTCCAAGGAAATAAAAAGTCCGTCACCTAAAATTAAAAGAAAACTATGGGAAAGACTATGAAAGAAACCCACCCTACAAGAAGAGGTGGAAATTGAGTTGATGTCGAGTTTAAAAATATACTAAAAACAATGACAAGACTTGGACTTGATGTTTTTCAGGTATCCTTTCTGGATCTAGGATGGTCACTGTCAAGAAGAATCCCTTAAGCTCTTTGCATTGCATGTCAAAGACGTTGGCACAGCAGAGAGCGTGAGCTGGCTGGGTATGAGGATCTAAGTGAGGGCCGATGAGATCCTTGTGAGGACTAGGAAAGGCTCTGTTTTCAAACCCTGGGGACTGGGTCATGCAAAAGCAGAGAATCCTTCAAGATAAAGGACAGATTATATGTCAATGTGCAACACTCCTAGGAGTGGAAATTGCAGTGACATTTTCCTAAGTCCCCCAAAATACACAAATCCACAGTTGAATCTTGGTGGTAATGTTTTAGCCATGATGGTGGTAATTTCAGAGGCTAGCTATTTACTTCTGGGAAGAAGCCCACATATGAACAGAAACTTGCAAATCGTAAGTTTCTGTTCTGCGTCACAGTATATGACGTCAGTGATAGTTAGCCAACAAAAGGAACATAGAAAAGAGTCAGGGGAGACAATGGTAGCCTGATGGTGAGCCCTAGAGAATTAGGAAAAGACTAAAATGGACAGAAAGAAAGAAAGAAAGAAAGAAAGAAAGAAAGAAAGAAAGAAAGAAAGAAAGAGAGAGAAAGAGAGAGAGAAAGAAAGAAAGAATTAAAATCAGGATGCTTCCCTTTCTTTATATATACATTTTTTCACTTTGCCATGTATTTTTAAAACAACCTTTTTTCTTTTGATTTTCACCTACTATCTTGCCCTTCTAAACAAATGAGCATAGCTCTACTTACTGAGCCAGGTCACTTGAGGTGTTAGAGAGAGGACTTTGGAACTGTAAAAACCACAAAGTCATCTCATAAACATTACAAGGTACTGCATACAGTGAGACGGAGCTCGATGGAAGTGGAGTTTAGACATACTGATGCAACAGCAGTTCCCTGAGTCACAGAGGAAGCTGGGGACGAGTCCCACTGACACGGCATCAGCAAATCCACACCAGTCTTGCCACAAAGTCCACAGAGCTTCTCGAGCCACAGGAGTAATAAATGAGATATGTGAGTTCCCGGTGAGGGTTATCCTTCTGTTTCTTATTCCAAGAAACTGGTTTTAAAAAAAACATACTTCTAAATGAACAGACCCTGCATCTGCCCACGTGAGCCACTTACATGTCCCGGTGAGAAGTAGTATTGTAGCCTTGGACTATAAATTAAAAATAATCACCAATGTGAGCTTATCATAGCAAGGAGCTGAAGGTAAGGTAAGAGAGACTGGGACTACTTTGCCAGGCACAGGTATAACTCAGCTCTTTGTAAAAGACAAAATAGGAAAAAAGAGAGAGACAAAATAGATTTTATCCCCGTAGTGAGAAAATGGTCATTTGGTGAACACAGTGCTTCAATGTGAGTGCTAGATAGCACTCAAATGCTGGGTTAAGTCTCTCTCTCTCTCTCTCTCTCTCTCTCTCTCTCTCTCTCTCTCTCTCTCTCTCACACACACACACACACACACACACACACACACACACACACACTGGGTTAAGTGACACACACACACACACACACACACACACACACACACACACACACACACACACACACACAAATGGCTTTTCCTTAAATTAAATACTGGTTTTGAAGGGACCGGTAAGATAGTCCCATCCAACTCTTATGTAGAAACATTATTTCTGATGTTATCTCATGCTGAGAATATGAAAAAAGATCTTCGAATGGAATTTTCCTGAACCAACAGGTGTCCTTTCTTCCTGGCTCTGCCCTCCCTGTTCCCCCGTGTCTGTGCTACAGTACAAGGCTCTCCATATTACTGATCTACTGAGGCTGTGTTGCCAGCAGAAAAGACAGAGACTGTTTCATGGATGAAAGCGGAGCACAGAGTATGGTATGGCATATGCCTTTAAGTCCAGCCCTTAAAGATGGGTAAAGATGGGCAAATCTCTGTGTAAAGCTTAACAGTTACATGACAGCCAGTAGCCTTACCATTGTGTGACGATGCCCTTTTACATTTAGTGGTGTTCCTTGCTGTTTACCTGTTGTTAGATCTGTGATGGGTAGTTGGCCTCACTTAGTATGCTGTTTTCTAATTTCTTCCTGTAGATTAGAAAGAATTCAAAAGTCACGTGCTCCGCAGATCTTAGAAATAGCATTATTCTCCAAGGGCTCCCTCAAGAATCAACAAATCATAGGGCAAAATGTATTTAAATAACTAAACAAGCAAATGGTGGACCAGTTGTCAAAAACTGATGTCTGTGACTTGACAGATATATCATTGTCATAAAAAAATAAATTCAAATGCTATTCTAGGGAAATGGCTAATCAAGATTCTATACCAGAAACTGAAGATGCTATGAAAATTCCTTCATCCAAAAACTGATAGTCCTGACTATATTGAAAAGGTAAAAATCTATCTGTTCTTCAACTTGATCTCAAGATAGCACACTGGAATCTGGGATATAGGTACTTGCTAGCAAAACAACAAAAGTACCCTCAAGATGGTCTCAGTCTCCTGTTTTGTTTTGTTTTGTTTTTTTTCAAATCTTGCACACATGTAAGCCACTGGCAGGATCTGCTTCCCATTCAGAAACTGGGCAAGAGTGGGTTATGCAGGAGTTGTAATACCTTTATAGCCATTGCCACACTCGGAGAGTGCTCAAAACCAAGTCACATCATCACTAGGTCCGCTATGACCATTCAGTGCCCTTCGACTAGCTTGATCTCTACATTCTGATCAGTAGTATAGGTGTATGAAAGTCCTTTGTCTGAGGTTTTAGCTCCCTCTGATAGATTTCATGCCCACAGGAAACATTGTGGTCATAAACTTATTTTTTATATGCATTGCCTTCTGAAAGGAAATAGACTAGCCAGAGGTCCTTCAGGTCCTTAGACCTCACACGCTATATGCCAGTGTTTACCTGGCACTGACATACTGATGTCATGTTCCCCTTCTTTTAGCAGACCCTTAAGTAAAAGATTACACAATGTTGGCAAAGTTTCTCCATCGAAAGAAACACCTCAATCATCCAAAGCATTGCCATATTTCAACAGTTGCAACTTAGCATAAGCAAATGCAGGAATAAATTTGCATTCCTTAAGGTCATCTGAATTGGTTCTGAGAATGAGGTCCATTTTCAGTCTGTTTATTCACTTTGGTTTCCAAGCCAACCCCTGCTGAAGGCTAGACCACATGTGTGGTACTTAAAGCAGGATGGTAGCATCCTCTGCAGACCACTTTCCATAACCAGTGTGTCCTGGAAAGCCTCACCCCCAAGTCCGCTTTAGAAACATGATAATCACAGTGAAATGTTTGCAAAAGCAGATGGCGGCTCCCCGGTCTCAGATGTTTGCAGTATCCTTGTTACTTTGTTGCTACTGTTTCTTCTGTTTCTTGAGGAATGAGTATTAAAATTCATGAAGTTCGATCAATCTGTAACTGAATAAGTAAAGTGAGATCAGAACTCTGTGACCTAATCTTATGGAACTGCTTACAACCAGCCTCCCGTTCAGTTATTTATGAAGAATTGGACGATTGCACGTTTGAGAGGCCATAGAAGAACATAATAGCAAGTCCACATCAGTCTTAACAATCTAGAAAATATAACAGAGAAAGGCAAAGCTATTGTACAAAGGTGTACAAACTCTCTCACTAATAGAAAATGAAACTATTGGCCCAAATTCCAACTTTACATCTTCCTGTTCATCCATTTAAAAAATTATTTATGTCACTAAACCTATTTATTCACAAATAAAAGACATGCCAATAGGTACTTCCTAGGTTACTGTCCAGCTGAAATTGAAGTACTATACGTAGGCGCTTAGCACTGAGTTTTATAACTAGACATGCTTAAAATAGAGTGGGCGTTGTAGTTATTAAGTATATAATTGGAAATGTATCTGAGACAATGGATAAATGGGTAAATGATAGATTTCCATTAGTGAAAGAAAACAATCAGCCGTGGACTCTTGAGTAGAATCTACTCTGGCCATGGACGTGAGGTTCTAATGAGGAATTTCTTTAAATGGCCTGAGATGGCTTTGAGCATGAGCAGCAGAAGATGTGAACAGCAACAGATTATTTGCCCTAGAAGATGCATCCTACTCTGTAAATATTAATGGTGTCTTCCACAGCCATCCATCCAAAGGCCCATGCTGTCCCAGTCCTGACTAGCAGAAACCAGGAGCTTTCCATTGGGATTGACATTGGCTTCAGAGTTTCAAGACAGATTTAAACACAAATACCAGTTACACTAATTTTTTTTTTGTCTTGATCTTGTTTTCATGACTAATCTGGTTTTTCTCATGCAATTTCAATAGTACTTGAGAAAGTAGCATTCTTGGTAGGCGGTTTGTTTTTCAAAGACAAACTCATAGTGGACTTCACAAATCTCTGCAAACAAGCCAGAAAAAAGGATCAGGCTTAACAACAAATATGGCTGAATAAAGACTTTATACAAGTGAGACATGGGGTGAGAGGTGGCGAGAAGCTTGTGTAGACAACAGGGCAAGTTTCTCCATGCCACCCATGCTCCCTCAGCTTCCTGTTGTGGGCTGATTGCGTCCTATGCCTTACCTAGATTGTAATGGGGAAAGTGCTTGACTAGCCTAAGAAGAGCTGTAGTCATCAGTTCTCAAATGAGTCATATGGAGGAAGTGCCTTTATGGCGTACAAAGACATTCTCATACCCATGGCTCTGTTTCCTGTCTGTGACATCTGAGAACACTGTTGGAGAGGACCTTGGTTCTACATTAAGTCTGGTGAACTTACCTGAGCTACGGTTTTATTTGCCCAGCTTCCTACAAGCATCCCTGAACTTAGGGCTAGCGGGAGAAGACTCAGTCAGTAGTGCACTTGTGATGTGACCATATAAGATGAGTGAGGTAACCCAATCACAGAAAAACACACATGGTATGCACTCATTGATAAGTGGATATTAGCCCAAATGCTCCAATTACCCTAGATGCACAGAACACATGAAACTCAAGAAGGATGACCAAAATGTGAATACTTCACTCCTTCTTTAAAAGGGGAACAAGAATACCCTTGGGGAGGGAATAGGGAGGCAAAGTTTAGAACAGAGGCAGAAGGAACACCCATTCAGAGCCTGCCCCACATGTGGCCCATACATATACAGCCACCAAACTAGATAAGATGGATGAAGCAAAGAAGTGCAGGCCGACAGGAACCGGGATGTAGATCTCTCCTGAGAGACACAGCCAGAATACAGCAAAATACATAGGCGAATGCCATCAGCAAACCAGTGAACTGAGAACGGGACCCCCATTGAAGGAATCAGAGAAAGGACTGAAAGAGTTTGAAGGGGCTTGAGACCTCATATGAACAACAATGCTAACCAACCAGAGCTTCCAGGGACTAAGCCACTACCCAAAAACTATACATGGACTGACCCTGGGCTCCAACCTCATAGGTAGCAATGAATAGCCTAGTAAGAGCACCAGTGGAAGGGGAAGCCCTTGGTTCTGCCAAGAGTAAACACCTAGTGAACGGGATTGTTGGGGGGAGAGCGGTAATGGGGGGAGGATGGGAAGGGGAACACCCATAGAGAAGGGGCAGGGGAGGAGTTAGGGGGATGTTGGCCGGGAGAGGGAATAACAATAGAAATGTAAATAAGAAATACCCAAGTTAATAAACATGAAAAAAAAAAAAAAAGATGGTGAGTGTAGCAATGGGATATTTGCAACCCTTCTGATGGGGATGGAGAGACAGAGACGGGTGTGTCCCTGGAGCTCACTGGCCAGGTTGTCTCGATGAAGTGATGAACTCCTGGTTTAGTGAAGGAACCTGTATCTAAAATAAAGTGGAGAAAGACTGAGGAAGATACCTGACATGAACCTCTGGACTCATATTCCCCTAATTTTTATTATTTTGTCCTTATAATCCCACCATTTAGATCCTGAACCCCTCCATTCCTTCAGATACACAGTCTGAGAGTTTCTCAGCCCGTCAGGCTTCTATAGTCTCTCCGTATCACCGGTAAGGAATCAACTTTCACCAAAGCTTCATCATCTACCCAGCATTACCAAGTTCCATTGGTTTCACCCTGCTCTGAGCATGCTTAACTTCTCACCAGAACCTGTAAATGGCTGATGACCAGTTTCCAATCCTCCTGACTCTTTTTGATCTAACGCGAAAATCTTAGTCAGTTATCACATCACGAAAACTCTTAAGATGCTTAAAACGTCTCACATGCTCCCACCCACAAGTAAACTAGGAACATTTACTTGCCCTGCAGTCAAGACTATCTTTATCTTTCTAAACATTCATCTCCCATGACTCCAGTGTTCTTTATCTATGTTCCATTCAGACCAATCATAAATACGTACTGTCAACCTTGCCCTTTGACTGCATTCCTCTACAATGGTCCTCTTGGATTTTTGAAGTAAATGAAGCATAGGCTGGCTCAATGGTGACGACTTTGGCCATCCACTCCTCCTTGGCTAATTCCCCTTCTTGTCTCACTTTTTATAAGTATTTTCTTCCCTTCCTCTGCTACACGTAGTGCATTGAATGTCCCATTTTTTCCTTTCCTGTACTTTCTGTTTCTCTCATTATAGAGGCAGACCCACGTTTAGAGTATGACCTGAACCTGTGTGGCATCCCTGAGAATGCAACCCACCACAAACAACCAATGTCCTTGAAACATAATGGATCACAAACCTCCGGGCCTGGTTACTATGGTTTAAAATTAATTGATGCATCTATTCTGAGACAATGCTTCCTGTGAACAGGCTAATCTCAGTCAATGATCTCCAAGAAGAAGTGACATAGGTCCTCTGGCTTGAAGACTCCTCACTGGGCTTGGCAATGTCATTTTAGATGGCAGTTTGATTGTAGAATAGTCTAGGATGCTCTCAGCCAGTTTTCCTTCCCTCCCTTTCAGTTGCAGCTAGGCTCACCTGTCTCCTCAGGTCCATTCCAGCATTTCTAGTTTCCCTTCTCAGTTTCTGGTTCAGCATTTCTGTAACCAAATCCCCCAGTACTTATGGCACTCTTGGACAGTCTTTATACTTGTTTCTTGACATTGTACCACCTCTGTTCTGGAAGCAAATGACAATAAGGTAGAGGATCTAAAATGTACTTGTCTGATTCTGCTTGAGCTGGCTCTCTATTGTATCCCCCTCCCCCCTTTTTATTTATTCTTTAATCTTTTTTTACAGTCCAGACTTTATCTCCCTCCCAGTCTACCCTCTGACTATTCCGCATCCCACACCTCCCTCCCCTCCCATCTCCAAGAGAATGTCTCCACCCCACCTCCACCCTACCAGACCTCCCCACTCCCTGGACCTCAAGTCTCTTGAGGGTTCGGTGCATCTTCTCTGAGTGCAGACCAGACAGTCCTCTGCTGTATATGTTTTGGGGCCTCATATCAGTTAGTATATGCTGCCTGGTTGGTGGCTCAGTGTCCAAGATATCTCAGGGGTCTAGGTTGTGACCCTGGTTTCATCACAAGATAGAGGCACTGAGCCTGTCAAGGGAACAGACAAAAATCATCATAGGTCAGAGAACACTGGCGCTCTGACTTTTCCCCTAGTCCCTAGGCTAAGCTGTTTCAATGCTATGAGCATAGGTCAGGATAGCTATCACTGTGCATTGGTAGATGAATAAAAATAGGATGAACATGCTCTCTTTTGCCCCATCACAGCACCAGACACACAGTGGTCGCTTTACACACAGCTGTATAGGTGAATAAATTTTTTTTTATGATGACTTCCTATATCCAACAGGGCTTTCCAGAAAAATATGTCTTCATTAAAAAAAAATACCTGTTAATTTGGCCATCATTAGAAGCCCATGTTATTGTTGTAATCCTGATTCAGCTAGTTGCGAACAGGATTCCATCATGTCACTGTGACTCAATTTCCTCTTCTAGAAATTGGAGATAATAATATTAACTCATGGAGTTGTTACAGGATAATAGGTAATTAAGAGACATCAAGAGCTTCAAACAGTGCCTGCCACTTGTTAAGTGTTGTATTAGTGTTACCCAATAGAATGCAGTCTCCCATTTTCTAGTCAGGACCGAAAACTACCAACACCTGTACTGCCACATTTGACTTTTATGTGGGTTCTGAGCTTTGACCTTGGGTCATCAGGCTTTGCCCAATGACCCATCTCCACAGCCCCAATAATAGGTCTTAATTACTGGTCTCTAGCCCACAGTATAAAATATTTTTATTTCTAACAATAAAGGAAAGTAAATAATTGAACTATGAAAAGACATAGGTCCCTTGAAGCCTAGTAAAGTTTTGGGATGGTTGTAACCAGCTGAGTTGGTTGCAGTACATTTCAGTTTCCATTTTTTCCCCCTCCAGGATGTCTTGGGACACATTCAACCTTTTACTAAGTTCGGATAAGCACACGAGGGAGAGTTAAGTGGCAGTCACTGGGCACATTCACCGCTTGCTTGAAGCACTAAACTCTCTGTTCCTGGGTGAGTGGTTTCCTGTCTGTGTTTGGTTTGAATCGGTTCCAGGGCTTGTGGTTTTGGGCCAGGCTTCTACCCTGTGCTATCCTTCTGAAGAGTGCTTAACCGTGGTGTTGATTTTGCAATGGGCACATGACGTCAGCCTTTCTCAAAGGGAAGCACGGGATCCTTTCATGCTCTGATTTACAAGAGGTTTTCAGTTTTCACTCTCACGCCAGCCAGCTCGCTCAAGCCGAATAGCCCAGCTTTGCAAATGTGCACATTATTCCATCCTCAAAGATGACAGAGTTTGAGTACTAGAATCATCCATTAGACCAGAAAGTTAACCGAAGCATCGAGCGAACGGTACAGTTAGGAAATCTTAGCTTCCTTACAAAGATAAAGAATAAGACCATATGTGGAGAATAAGAGTTTGTCATGGAACTAAGATAGAAGGGATATAAAAAGTTGCGAATATAAAATTATCAAGCAGATGGTTCCTTGATTAGTGGTTCCTTGACCACTAATTTAACAAGAATATTTCCTTCATGATGTTGTGAATAGATTCTTCAAGTTTGAGATTCTACTCTTTAGTTAAAATATCTCTGAGAGGAGATGGTATTTGGGAACATGGTATCAATCAGACATTACTTATATTTTAACATCAATCTACCTAATCCTCTCTCTCTCTCTCTCCCTTCTTCTCTCCACATTTATAGCTATCTCAAAATATCATGTGATATATTAGAAGTCTGAAATTTTATTTGTTCATGAGGTATGTGCTACAAATTCATCTTCTGCCAGCTACTGTCCTGCTTAGACTATATACCTTAGAAATAAAGACTACATCAAATAGTTTTCTCTGTCTGAGGTGAAGAACATACCAGATGAAAATATTTTGAACCATAGTGCTTAAATCCTTCTAGCAGATTATCTTTTGCCACCTTAAATATTAGTGAGGTTTTTCTGAAAGTCCTCAGGCTAAAAGATACTGCCCAGACTTCACCCATCCTCCGTGACATCGGCAGTATGGCCTCACCATGGAGCTGTACTGCAGGGCCCTGTAGTATTAACAGGAAACAAAGTTCAGTATTATGTTTCTTCCACTTGTCAGAAGAAACACAAGGCTTAGAAAGGAAGTGTAGGCGAGGAGGCAGGGGGTGAGCACAGTAATGCAAACACAGACGCCATGGTGCTCACTTACTCTCCTGCATTTCTGCATCTTGATAATCTGGCCACTTCCCACAGACTGCCTCATTTGGCCTTAGTTTCTCTATTACGTAGGAAATCAGGACAATTACAGCTAAGACTTTGTCTTACCTGAAGAAAGAGGTGTCTTTGAGTCCTTGCCAAAAAACAGGGTGTCTGGTTTATGAATTCATTTTGCTGATAATGAGACTGAAGCTCAGGAAAATACCTAAAAATATATTTATCTTAGGGCAAAGTGACCCTAAATTAAATATACCCTGAATAAACAAAAAGCCTTAACCAAAAACTGATGTACAGGCTTAACCAAACCTAAAATATTAAAGTCCAAGCCTAAGATCAAGTAGTAGAATGATTATTCCCTTTATGTAAAAGGAACATGTGTGCAATCTTTAAATATTGAGTGACTGTCGTGTTTAGTACCATTTCACTATTCCATATTCTAATTTCTTTTTCTGGTGTGTGAGATGGGTTCTTACTATGTACCCAAGCTGATCTTGAACTCAGAACCATCCTGTACTATCCTCTGTGAGTGCTGGGATTATGATACGAGCCGTTTTTAGTCCTCCAAGCGTTGCCTACCCACAAACATTGAAAGCGACGCTTCCCAGCCCCAGTAAGTCACCGCAGTTCTCAATAGAGGCAGCCAAGGTGTGAGGCTCACTCCTTAGAAGGTCAGCTCCTGGAACACAGTCCCTGTGCGTGGAATGATCAGTTATGAAGACTTAAAAATATTAAAGCTACACTAAGAGTTTTGGACAAAGAGCTCTGACTGCTACACAAAAGGAAATCTGAATAAACATCCCCGAGGATGTAAACTTCTAAAGAGACAAGATAGAAAGCAGAAGGTGATGTGTCGAAGAGCTCTGTGCTAAAGGGTGGGATAAGACAAGGTGATGTTGGCAGTCTCATGTGGATAAGAAAGCTCAGGTAGGGGTGACTCCCAGCTCTAAGTACCAACGTCTGTGACTCATCTGTCTCAAATGTCCATCTGTGATCTCCAAGTGACATGGTGGAGCCCTAAGGGGAAACTGAGGTCATAGTATAGATTTTGTTAGCTCGTACTTCCAGCTTTCCAGGGAAGTCTTAGCTAATGTCAGAACAGCAACTCCTAGAAAATTTGAGGAATTCCCAACACTTTCAACTGCGTCACTCCTTCCTGTGTGGCCCTTGTCACTGGATTCTGCTCATTTCTCAATCAGTGCAGTAAAGACCATGCACATCCTGTCCTTGAGGGTTACTTGCCCCCCCGTAAGGGGCATCTATTCTGGCATTACTGTATCGAGTAACTGTTCTCACGTTTTTATAAACAAGTTTCATAAAGGTTAGAAGAGCTACCCTGTATCTCTTTTGAATGAGACCAGAAGTGGAAGTCAGTCCCCTATAATTACAAGCCAATAACACAGCCATAGAAGTCCAATGCAGCCTAAGTTTCCATGAATTTATTATGCAAGTTTCAGATTTTCATTGAATTTTCCTACTAACTCTGGAGTTAAGGACCCAGAGACAATGAGATCTGTGATTCATTAAGAAGAGGTTTGGCACTGCTGCATGCCTCTTGTTAGCTAAATTGGAGGTGGCATGTGGGTTTTAACTCATATGTCAAGTCTGGCCAGTTGGACATGACAACTTAAAGTGATGAGGATTCAGAGGCTGCATGTGCACCTCAGAGGAAGTGCTCGGGTGGCCTATGACAAAGAAGGGTGCAGTGGTGACATTTGCCTATGGTTTTGACCTGAGAGGCAAGCGCTCTGCTCTTGTGTCTGCAATGCTCTGAATGACAGCATATTTGTTCTCTACGTGACTCAGAGGATAAATAAAGGGTAAGAAAGACAAAAATCTATACATTTACTGTCACATTAGAATATCTCAAAGTGAAGCCAGACAGTGGCCACTGCAGTAATGTCATTCTCCTTGTGTGAGGTGTGGCAGAAGTAGAAAAGAAAGCATAGATACACTAACAGCTGCCTCTCCGGCAGTGTAATTGTGAGTGAACATCGAAATGAGTGTGCAGTGAGGAAATCAAAATGGCTTACTGCATCAAGGAACTTGCAAGTTTATACTGGGTTTATGTCTTTCTTGAATATAAAATCTGAATTTAAAAAAAAAAGCAATGCCAAGCAACCAGAGCTTCCAGGGACTAAGCCCCTACCTAAAGACTATACATGGACTGACCCTGGACTCTGACCACATAGGTAGCAATGAATATCCTAGTAAGAGCACCAGTGGAAGGGGAAGCCCTGGGTCCTGCTAAGACTGAACCCCCAGTGAACTAGACTGTTGGGGGGAGGGTGGCAATGGGGGAAGGGTGGGGAGGGGAACACCCATACGGAAGGGGAGGGGAGAGGGAGATGTTTGCCCGGAAACCGGGAAAGGGAATAACACTCGAAATGTATATAAGAAATATTCAAGTTAATAAAAAAAAAAAAAGAAGAAGAAGAGGGGGAGGTATTAGGGGATGTTGGCCCAGAAAAAAAAAAAAAAAAAAAAGCAAATGCCCCAGAGAGTGTTCTGAGTGTTTCACAGATAATTTACAAATTGTACAGATTTGTATACACTTTATACAATCATATATATAAATTGTACACAAAATTACAATTATACAGATATATCTGTGACGTGCACGATTTTATCCCACTTTACAGACAAACTGTGGTGAAGAGAATTAAGGTGGCCCAAAGCTAAGGGACAGAGCTAGAATCTGACTGCACACAGTTTAGCTGCCAGCCTCCGTGTTCTTCACAGCTTGCTCCAGTATTTTTCTAAGAAGGCCTCCTTAATGTCAGCCATTAAGTCACCATCACCAACACATGTGTCAGTCATACAGACAGATGGCCTTATCACACACTGCATGCTGGGAAAAATTCAAACAATGATCCAGGCTCTGTGAGGTGAGATTCAGTCGCACCTCTGGAAAAGTTGATATTTTTGTTCGGTTTTAAATAGAAAAGAACAATTAAGTGTCCCGTAAATTCTGGCCATCTCTTGTCATTGGTCATAGATACACATGCTGCCCTTCTTTCTAGATCCACAAGCCAAAGAACAGAACTGGCAGCAGACTGGTTGTTTCCACAGAGGCTTGGGAATAATAACAGCGTCACTAGCTACTGTGGCCTGAAACTGAGTATAGAAGGGTCAAAAGCAGAGAGCAGAGAAACAAGAAGCAGTTAGCTCCTCTGGGTTTTTTTTAAATAAAAGTTTTATATGGCAATGACATTAGTTATTTGGGGGATTTTCTTCCTTTACTTAATATTTAATTTTATGAAAATATATATGTAACAACTGTAAAATTATAGGTGACAATCTTGACAGATTTCTTTCTAAATCTATTTTAAGATGCCTCATTCATAAGGCTGTCTTTCTTTTTTAATAAGGAGAAATTAAGACAAAGACATAAAAGATATCAAACAGAGTATATTTCCAGAAACAGAAGCTGAAGTCATATCAAAGAAAATTCAATTAAAAAACAACCGTAATGTGGTGAATTCCACATAAGTTTACATAATATGACAAAGGTAAATATCCCAATATAGAAAAAAATGGACAAATTGTCTCATGAGAAAAATGACCCTTCTTGGTCTCATGTGATATTCATCTTGTTAAACCAATGATCATGAGCTCCAGACTTTCATCTTAATCATCACCAGCTATACACTTGTTCAAGGAACTATTCATGCCACTAAACATAGACAGTCATGACACAGACGAGATTGCATATAAATTTCAACTCAGAGCTTTCAGTACAGTGTTGGACTATCTAGGAAACAAGAGAATTTCCAGAGATTACATCAAACCCCAAGATCAAGCCACATAAGGGGAGGTGGAAGGGAGAAAGATAGGACAGGGGATTGGTTCTACTGTGGTTTGAATGTTTGTGTCTGTTTCCCTCTCAGAACGCATACACTGAAACTAATCCCTGAGATGACAGTGTCAGGATCAGGGCCTTTAGTCTCATATTTGAGGACTCCTGGAAATAATGAGACCATGAGTTGTGCTCTTGTAGGAGAGACCAGAGCAACTGCTTTGCCCTGCCTACCAGATAGGGAATCATCCATGAGCCAGAAGTCAGTCCCTGACCAGTCACCGGATTTACTGCCATTTAAATTAGATTTCTCAGTCTGCAGAAATGTGAGAAATGAATTTCTGGGCATTCTATAACCTATATAGTTTAGGAAATTATATTATAGCTATAAAAATGGACTAGACTGCTTTCTTAACCTTTTAAATGATATCCACCAAAATGTGTGTATGTGTGTAGGTAGGTATGTGTGTGTGTGTGTGTGTATGTGTGTATATACATATACATATATATGTAATCTGTTAATGGTTTAACTTGGATAATACATCACTCAAATCCTTATGAAGAGAGACTATTCTGTCATTTATTATGTTAGCATTATAACCTAAGTCTAACCAATTGTGTGAGCCCAAAAGCAAAGTAAAATGTTTGGAAAGTAAAAGTAACTATAATTAGTAACAGATTATATGATTATCTAAAAAGGCATATAAAAGATTTCATAAGCACAATTTAAGAATTACTGAGTTAGAACAACGTTGGAAACACTATCTACTATAATACTAATATGGAAACTAGAAGTGGTCTAAAAGAGATGTCACAGTGGTGAAATGCTGAACCTCCAGATGACCTAAGTGGATCCCTGAATCCATATAGGTAGTTGATCATTGCCTGTCACTAGACAGAGCTCAAAGAGACCCAATGCCTTGTGATCTCTGTGGAAACCTCACACACAGAGCACACACACAAACACACATATAGCATAGCCTCTGATGAGCTCACTTTGAGTTTTTTACATGTAAATTGCCCCAAATCAAGAGATATGATATTCTATCATTTATGAAAACATGAAGTCACAGGGATGGAGAGAAATTACTAGTGAAAGCATAAATGTGGAGGGTTGGCATGGCTTTGCCTTACTATTAAGAGACCATCTTGAGATTACTCTAAGTGGTCCAGAAGACGAGTAACTTGACTCTTGCTGGAAATTCTACCTGTGTACAAGATCATCCTTTCAGATATAGACTCTAAGTACTCAAATAAAAGTTTCTGAAGCCTTCTTACATTAATAATACTTTGCAAGACAGACACCCTCTAAACATGACTTTATACACACGTTAGCTCTCCATCCTCTTCAGAGAATCTTCTTTGGGCGATGGATCGTAACTAACATGGTGACTCTCAACTTGTCAAAGTACAAGAATAAGTGCCTGTGAAGGGCTCAGTCATAAACACGGTATCTATGTCACATTTTCCTTCCCCAAGGATCAACTAGTATAACAGAAAATGTGAAAATACTGTAAGAGCCAGAGGTTTGATGGGGCCATGGTGAGATGGTATCTCCATCCTTAGGGTTCTCATCATGAAGAGCTGAGCTCGGGGGTTTTAGCCTTTAACATGTCCTAAGCAGTTCAAGACA
Organism: Rattus rattus; assembly: GCF_011064425.1. Classification (NCBI taxonomy): domain Eukaryota; kingdom Metazoa; phylum Chordata; class Mammalia; order Rodentia; family Muridae; genus Rattus; species Rattus rattus. The sequence goes on from NC_046164.1 coordinate 4,684,291, forward strand.
CGGGCTGTCCAAGAAACATCCTAAGACATATCAATCAGGAGGAATTGGGTTGTCCAGAGAAGTGAACAAGTGGTTGATGAAGAAGGTTTATTTCCACTCTAAATACATCTATTCATGGGCCCGTTTATAGGGCAATATCTCCCTTAGGTGACTGTTTTGAGTGTTGCCTAGCAACTAGGTTGGAAGGGAGGGCATTCAACAAAATCAAACTTTAAAATGTAAAATTCGAACTTGAGTCCCTGTGCTTCTTGGGGCCCTTGTCTGTATTTCATCACAAAGAAAAGTAACAGTTCCTGAAGCCTCAGTAACAATGAAGCAGCCCGGCTAGGTAGCTCCCTTCCCTTCTCAAGGTCACAAGGAAAGATCTACTTCTCCTCTTGCCTACACTGGTTTCAAGAGAGTGATGTATTTCCTCCTCTCTCAGCCAGGTTTTTTTGGTTTATCTGCAAATATCTAGTTTCAGAGAGCGCAATAAAGAGCTTTTCTCCACTGTCTTTTTTTTTTTTTTTTGAACTTTCATCTACCAGATTAGAAATCATAAAGATTAAGAAATGATTACATCATTCTTATTGACCGAAGACCTGGGACTGTCATCTTGTGGAAAATAGAACCGCCTGTCTGAGTGACATGACGTAACCCTTACTCAGCTCCATTTATGTCTCTCTTCTTTGTGCATGAAAAGTTCGTGGCATTTACAACTCTGATTTTTGACCCATAAAACTAATTTAGTACATTTTGACCAGCATTTTTTTTTTCGCAAGAGAAATAAAGTAGATTAGAATAAGAAACATGTTACATTTCAAGGAACTGGAGCCAATGTTTGTTTCAATTTATTAGGTTCAAGAGAAAATGTATCTTATTTGGAGTCTCTATATAAATCTATGAAAATTTCATATTTTACAAAGCTAGATAAGTGGCATGAGCTGTTTTATTTGTTCTCCTTTGAAGTCACATTCACTTACAAATTTTCTTGATAGCAGCTTGATCATTCCCATTTGAAACTACTCATGCTAGCCCCTTAGGGGCCTCCTCAGTCAACTTGTAGGACCTCTTGCTTTGCTCTCCATTAGGCCTCTCCTTTTCTCTTTTCCCAAGCTGATCCAGCTCAAGGTGCCTTATGTTGAGCATGCTCAGAGGGAGGCCTTGTCATTGTCATTGTCTTCTTCTTCTTCTTCTTCTTCTTCTTCTTCTTCTTCTTCTTCTTCTTCTTCTTCTTCTTCTTCTTCTTCTTCTTCTCCTCCTCCTCCTCCTCCCTCCTCCTCCTCCTCCTCCTCCTCCTCCTCCCTCCTTCCCCTCCTCTCCGTCCTCTCCTCTCTCTCTCTCTCTCTCTCTCTCCCTCCTCTCTCTCTCTTCCCCCCCCCCCTTTATGACTAGCTCTGAGGCCCTGTCATGGTGGACCGTCACCTTCTCCTGAATCTGTGACACCCTCCACATTCCATTCTCATCCTCTGCAAGTGCCCCTGGAGGACTTTGAGCCCAATGCTCCTCGTGAGACACCTCATGCCCCTTTTAGGACCATGGCAGAATGAGCTTTCATCTGACAATGTATAATTCCCTAGTTCACAAGCTTTCGGCTTCTTACCTGTGGTGTTTCCTAACAGCACATGTCATATATAATGGAAATGTGTTCCTCTAGGCCAGAGTTGCCAGTTTCTATGAGAGGAATTTAACTCCATAGAACTGCCTCTGGCAGTAGTCACCTCTAGTCACCTGGCACTATTCAGCTCTTGAAATAAGACCGGTTTGATTGAAGAACTAAATTTGATAGTTCATTCAGTACATGTGGTTATGACCCACTGTGCAATGACACAGTGCTGGAAAGAGAAATGACTGAACTGAAATCATGTAATGGCACGAGAAGGAGGGAAGGGCCTTAATGGATGATCTTGCCGTCCACGCTTTTCTCAGCAATTTTATACAGGTGCTTTTGTACTAAACAATTGTATGTTTGTGAATGTACAGCTGATGAATTTTGACACACATATCATGTCTTATAACGACTATAATAAAGATCTATCGTTATCTTCAAATACCCCTCCTCCCTCTTTTTTTCATCGCTGCCAAACGGTGATCTGGTTTCATCTGGTTTTTTTCATTTTTATTCTGTCTCGTTTCTTAGTACCTCGTGCATATGATCATATACACACAGTCTTTTGTCTCTTGTTCGTGTCCCTGCCTATGCATGGTTCTGATTCTCATTGCTAAGTCATATCTCATCATATACGTATCACATGAATAACTGTCATATGTTTGTACTCTGTCCCCGGATGGCTCTTCATAAGTTTCTTTAGCTTATTTTGAAGTCATGTTTGTAAAGTTTACTCTCTGAGAGTTTCATAAATTTATTTCGATCATATTCTGCCCGCCCCTTCTCCCAACTCCTCCCAGACACTCCCCACCGCTCTACCTACCCAACTCCATGTTCTGTCTCATTCTTAAGGAAAACAAAACAGTGGATTCTAGTTTGTATTGGCGACTACTCCTGAGCCCGGGCCCTGCCTAGGGCTAAGGTTGATATACCTACTGTAACTCCACTGAAGAAAACCGCCTTCCCCTTTCCCAGCACCAACTAATTCCCATGTGTTGCCTTTACCCCTGGAAAAATCTCTAGATAATATTTGGTTTTGTGGTAAATATATATGAGTATAATACACTTCCAAACTGTTGACTAAAACTGATGACACATTATTACTTGTCATTTAACATTGCTGGCCTCCTGATTTTGAGATCTTCAGTGAGAAGTCCTGCAATATGAATGGTCTGATGACCGTGATGCACTTTTATGAATTTTATATTATCTTCTTTAGTTAAGTGTCGAATTATCTCTTAACTATTATTCTCTTCATAGTTAATCAACTGTTGCTTCTCAGGTATAGCTGCAAGACCCCACCCAATGCCCTAACCTCTTCAGGATGGTGATTGGCCGCCTTTGTTTCTCATACTCATGCTGTGCTATGCATTCTTCTCATGCTTTCACATTCCTGGCTTTGTGCTGTTTGACTTCAGATATTTTCCCTCATGATTTCTTCCAAGGACTGTTTTCATTGACATCTTAATATTTAATGTTTAGTTTAAACAGTCTTTTTCCTAAATTAAAGATGGAATCCAAGTTCCTTTCATGTTTTCTTCCAAACCTCCGATGAACGCACAACTCGCCTGGTAAAACAGGTCTTAGCCCAGTATGGAGTAAATATTGAAGAATGGATGTGCACTATATGGAATTTGTTATTCCAGGTCACCTTAGATCACAGAAGGAAAATCTGAGAGATAAGAATTTTTATCAGGAATAACTTTAAATACTACAAAGATGCCCTAAGTAAAAACTCGCTAAAGTTCATTGACTTTAATTTTTTAATGAAAATAATCATTCTTAATCTCGCCCACAGTTATCTCTCTCATTGCATTGATTTGTTTATCCTTACGGCTTAGTAATAATGACAGATTCATGACACCGTGGGGTCTGCTTGCTTTACATGATCATATTCCACATATGTCTAAAACTCAGAATAGAATTGGAGAATTGGGGACAAAACACCGAGATGGGAATGTTTTTCTGATAACTTTTCTTTGGAGATGAATCTCCATAACCACTTTCATTTTTTAAAGTTGTTACATACAGGGTATGAAAAAGAGCTGCTTTTTAATAGCTCGGTGAATGAATGGAATCCCAAGCTTACGTAAGCATCTAGAAAGATGGTGCTTATGTGCCTCTTCTAGGTTTATGTGCCTCTTCTAGGTCACCTGGTGGTGCACAGACCTAGAGCTACAAGATAGGGTAATGAAGGCCCAGGGGAGGCTAGTGTTAACTGGATAATGTATTCCCCTCCTCACTTCCTCCAGTGAAACTCGGCTTTCTAGAGTCTCAGGATAAGTGATCTGACCTGGAAAAATGATCTGACCTAAGGATTTTCTGGAAGCAATGCAATGGAATGCTACACCGAAAAACTTGACCACAACCTACCCCACTGCCTCTTGACTGCTATGCAAAGCCTGAAATAGTATGGAGTATGTCCCTGTGTTCTCCAAAGTCACTGTCCCATGGCGTGCAATGAGCTGGGCACCTCCTGTTGAGTTAATGATTCTCCTGAGTGATGTAACAGGTAGAAAGGGGGGTTACTCTAGCAGTTACCTCTGAACTTGCTGGCAAGGACTTTCCGGGACACATAGTCACATTTCCTGCTCTTCAACAGAAGCCTGTTTGTATGTGAAAAATGATGACAGTCACATTCATCTGAGCTGGCAATAAACCTCGTGAGGATGGCTGGTCTTCTTGTGATCTGATCCTAAGTCCTTCCTTATTGTCACAGGATGCTGACTGCCTTAGTTAGGGTTTTACTGCTGTGAACAGACACAATGACCAAGGCAACTCTTATAAGGACAACATTTAACTGGGGCTGGCTTACAGGTTCAGAGGTTCAGCCCATTATCATCAAGGTGGGAGCATGGCAGTATCCAGGCAGGCATGGTGCAGGAGGAGCTGAGAGTTCTACGTCTTCATCTGGAGGTTGCTAACAGAAGACTGACTTCCAGTTAGCTAGGATGAGGGGCTCAAGCCAATGCCCACAGTGAAACACCTACTCCATAAAGGCCATACCTACTCCAACAAGGCCATACCTTCAAATCATGCCATTCCCTGGGTCAAGCAAATACGAGCCATCACACTGACTGCCAGAAAAAAAAAATCTCCTCAGTGTGCGCATCTGCTTCTCCATAAAATTCCATCTGCTTTCTACTAAGTACAACTTCAGTTCTTAATGTGAATCTCTGTCCTCATCCAGTGGGATTCTGGCGAGGCACATACATTGACTATATATAGTCATGCATGCATACACACACACACAACACACACATACATCATTGAAGAGGATCATAAATTTTAGTGCTCTAAAATATGACATGGGTGTCAACAATCTTCTCAAGTCCTTTGCATAAATTCAACTTATCTGCCTTTCATTCCTTCCCAGGGTAAGTAAGATATTTTAAAAGAGCAGGTTTCCCCATCCTTTAGTTTTTGGACGTTCATTGTGCAGAGAAATGTAGTAAGGAATTTACAGATCTAAGAGAAACTATTAGGTCCCAAATTGAACTCTTCTCCAAGGAGAGCAAAGTTATTGGATCCTGTTTTATGCCTTGAGGCTGAGTTTAGCCTCTTCTCTTTCAGCTATGCATATCAGTTCCCCTTCAGCATTTCTGTTTGCCCAACCATACCTGTAGGGTTTGCCTTAACCAGCAGCTTTTTAAACTCAAAGCAAAGGCTTAAAACGGATCTTTGGCGCATGTCACCTCACACTGAATGCTCTTTAGTCCAGGCCTGGATGGCTCTGCATTACCACCACACAGCTTGATCCTTAACCTGATTTAGGAACTTCCTTCAGTAGTCAGAGATCCATCTGTAGGATATAGTCTGGTTGTCTGTGTTCCTGAACTCCAGTGTGAAGTCAAGTATGGAAGACTGGGATTTAACCAGGGTTAACCTGAGAAAACAATTTATGCTGGGACAGTGAGGAGATACGAATGAATTGGAGCTGTGGGGCAAGGGGTTGATTAGATATAGATGAAGAAGAGATTTGATTACTTCAATCCAAGTTGCATGCCTTGAAACTAAACCACCAGGAACCTACCCATTCCCAAGTCTAGATGTTTTAGAAATTATCAGCATTGCAGCTTTCTGACCATGTTGTTGGTTGGTTATTAAGGAAATAACTTGAGATGAAGGGAAGAAAGGGGTCTTGCCACCATGATAGATTGGTCCATACATGTTAAAAGAAAGCTAGAAGGAAGACAGGAGAAGGATGTGTGCCAAAGCACTTATGCCACTGTGATGTTCATCTTCTTATTATACAACAAACATATGCATCTGAAATTCATTTTTAAATTATTCTCAACCTGTATCAGAGTTATCTTAAAGTATTCAATCTTTCCAAATCAGTCCTTCAAGAAAAGGCAAGACATAGGAAATGAAGCCATAATCCTAAAGATCTGATGCCCCTAAAAAAAAATAACTGACTGCGTGGATTCATCATTTCCAAACAATAATGCACAGGGTCTTTGAAACCTGTTTTGTTGCCTTTGTTTGCCCCATGTTTGATATCTGGATTAATGGCTGTGGGTTTTTCTCAGGCCAGTCTTTTTTATATATAGTTTAAGTAAAGTAAGAAATGTTAAATGAAAGTTGATTTAGGTTCATGGAATGGATCTCATGCTAGATATAGGACTCTTTGGGTCAGTGAAATTATACGAACCTTTCTAAAACTATAGAGCTTCTTCAGCAAAGTGTTAAAATGCATAGGGGGATATGCTCAGTCATGTTCGTGGTTAGCTGGTGGCAAGCTGGTTGGAGATGGAATTTGGCATGTCCTCAATGCTAATTTCTGTATAGATGGGGACAATTTCTATGGTCAGCAGGAGTATGATAGAAGAATAGTTCATTCCTTCACCAAGGGCTTGTTGCGCTCCTACCGATGTGCAGCTGGGACTCTGAAAAGTTAGTGTAACATGTAGCCCTCAAGGCTAACTGAACCTTTAGTTTCAGGGAAACAAGATTTACACCAACAAACAAATAAATGAAAGCTTGTGGCAGAAGGAAGAGAAGACATTAAAACAACCAGATGACTAGGTGACAGGGTGACTAGGTTGTTAACCAAATGGCCAGGGGGACTTTTTGACAAATCCTTGAAAAACGAGAAAGATGGAGACATGTGGGGATTCTAGACAAGGGCACTTGCCATTATATTTTTAAGAAAAATAAATAAATTTTGTACAACCAATGTTTAAAGATAAAATCAAATAGCAAAGATGTGGGAGGGGCAGTTAAGCCCTCCCCCTGTCTGAGGAGCTATGGGTAGTTGAAGATTGCTCGAAGAGGATAGCCAGTTTTATTTAGAGGGTGTCCTTGGTTGGTTGACCATGTTCCATTGGCAGGTTTCATGCCATGTATATGAGCAACACTAATTGGACTCTGTGAGTTATTTTTTTTAAAAGAGAACATCAAATTGGGGTGGAGTGGAATGGGGGCAGGATATGGGGAAGTTAGAGGAAAGGAAGATGTGGGCAGTGAATATGATATAAATACAAAGTATGATATTCCCAATGAATAAGTAAAACTATTAATTAAAAATAATAAATAAATTTGAAGTAGAATAACATTGTTACAAAGCATCAACCACATGTCACTGTTCTTAGCACTAATCAAACCAAAATGAAAGAGAATACCAAGGAAAGACCACATTGGGAAGTTCATTTGGACTGTAGTCTACATGTAGGAAGAAGCTTCTTGGTCAGTTTCAATCAGAGAAGGACAAAAGTTATTCAATGGAAAATTTACCATGTAGGAAAGAGAATAGCTTCCCCAGGAAAAGCAAACTCCCTTTAACAAAACCATTTGGCATCCGATTCTGAAGGTTTTCAAGTTCCCTCACTGTAAACACCTCCCAGCACACTTACATACCCAAGCACTGTGTTCATTAATGAACAAATGTAAATGGAAGGTAATGCTCAAGTCCTTCCCTCTGTTCGCTGACTCACCCCGACTTAGTTCAACCGGTAGCATTGGCTCTGAACAATTCTTCTATCCCAGTAATCTCTCTTCTGTTCCAGCCTTTTCTCTAATAGAAGTGGGAGCAGGCTACTTCTCTACCCTTCTTTTCTCAGTTTTCCTAATACCCATTGGAGTACAACATATTGCTAACGCTTAGTTGTTTGAGATTTGAAATATGATCCCATGGCACTTCAAAGTATTCTACAAATGTCAAGGGAAGAGTTGACGCTCTCCTCTGTAACTTCCTGGTAAATTCTGACTTGGAAAGATAAGAAAGGGAATAGATGAAAATAAAGCCATGTGTGGAAAAGGAGACTGAATATAAGGATACATAAAGATAATGAATGTTGTGTGTCTTACAATAATGTTGAATTTGGATGTATCCATCCTCACTATTAAAAAAGAAAATCCTGACTAAGATCAAAAATCCCCAGCACATGTGGCGAGGATGTAGAGAAAGAGGAACACTCCTCCGTTGCTGGTGGGACTGAAAACTAGTACAACCACTCTGGAAATCAATCTGGTGGTTCCTCAGAAAACTGGAAATAGATCTACCTGAAGACCCAGCTATAACACTCTTGGGCATATACCCAAAAGATGCCCCACCATGCCAAAGGGGCACATGTTCCACTATGCTCATAGCAGCATATCTAGAAGCTGGAAACAGCCTAGATATCCCACAACGGAAGAATGGATATAGAGAGTGTGGTTCATTTTCACAATGGAATACTACTCAGCTACTAGAAATGAGGACATCATGAGTTTTGCAGGCAAAATGGATGGAACTAGAAAATATCATCCTGAGTGAGGTAACTCAGACCCAAAATGACATGCACAGTATACGCTCACTAATAAGTGGATATTAGCCAAAAAAAAGTACAGAAAATCCAGGATGCAAGCCACAGAACTCAAGAAAGTTAACAAGCTGAAGGGCCCAAGTGAAGATGTCTCCATCCCACTTGGGAGGGAGAAGAAAGTCATCATGGTGGGGGAGGGGGTAGTGCGTGCAGAGGGAGGGAGGGACCTGGGTAGGAAAGGGGGCAAGAAGAGGAACATGATCAGGTATTGGGGGAAGGGAAAAGAGGACTGAATCCCCGAGGGCCAGTAGAAAGAATGGAAACAGGCAACCTGCAGAGGTAGGAGGTGGGGGAACCCTCTAGAATGTACCAGAGGCCTGGGAGATGACAGACTCTCAGGACTCAAAGAGAGGGATCTTAGACGAATGCCCTACAGTAGAGAAAGGGAACTTGTAAAGTCCACCTCTGGTAGAAAGACAGGGCATCCCACAGTCAAAGACTCTGACCCATAATTTTTCCTGTCTGAAAGAAATGCAGGGATGGAAATGGAGAAGAGCCTGAGGGATAGAAGGCTCAGGGACGGCCCAAAGTGGAAGCCAGCTTAAGGGGAGGTTCCAAGACCTGACACCATTACTGAGGTATGGGGCGCTCACACAACGGGACCTATCATGGCTGCTCTCCAAGAGTCCCAACAAGCAGCTGAAAGAGTCAGATGCAGATAGTTAAACCAAACCAATGGACAGAAGCCGGGGACACCTGTGGTTGACTTGGGGAAAGGCTGGAAGAAGCTGAGGAGAAGAGCAGCCCCATGGGAAGGCCATCAGTCTCAACTGGCCTAGACCCCTGAGATCTCTCAGACACCGAGTCACCAGCTGATATGAGGCCCTGGACACATTTACAGCAGAGGACTGCCAGGTCTGGACTCAGTCAGAGAAGATGCCCCTAACCCTCAAGAGACTTGAGGCTCCAAGGAGTGGGGAGGTCTGGTGGGATGGGGATGGGGGATAGGGGCATCCTCTTGGCGAACTGGGGGGAGGGGGGAGGGAAGTATGGGATGAGGAACAGTCAGAGGGCAGACCAGGAGGGGGACTGTTAAAAAAGGATTAAAGAATAAGAAATAAAAACAAAACAAACAAACAAAACAATTCACCTTTAAAAAGAGAGAGAAAAGAAAACTCAAATCCCATTGCTGGACATGGTATATTTACAGAGTGAAGACAAAGCTATGCTACATTTACCTCTGTATATTTCTACCACAGTTTCACTTGTTTTCCCAAATAAAATTGTAAAAATCTTAATGAAGATTTTGCTTTAAATAGGTAAATATGTTTTAGAATATCTCATTGTGGTAATTTTTATTTGTTTGATTGTTACTATGTAGGTAGTTTAGATTTCATAATGCAGCCCGTCTCAGCTCAAACGCACAATTATAACTCTTAATGGCAAACACCTGGTCTTCCCTGATCCCCATTCTGTAGGCCTGCTCTGAAGCCTTTACCCAAGGACTAAGGCACTGGTCATGTTCCAGGAAAAGTGAAATAGAAATGATGCCAAGCCTAAGTTGATGGCATTGTGCTTTCAATTCTATGACATGTCTATAAAGTCCTGAAATGATCGTAGACTATTTCCGTGATGAGTTCCTATACGAAACGAGTTCAGACGAGTTGAATGTGGGTGTATGAATAAAAAGTAATAATCAAATGAGTTTCCTGTTGCATCACAGGTAGTAAGAGTGCTTGTATAAACCATCCTTCAAAGTATTACCCCCTTCAACTGAAGTTACAGCTCGTAATTCTCCAACTGTCTTCTCCCCTAAGTCTGTGCGTGAGTCAGCAAGCTGGCATCTGGACCTGCTTCAGACTGACTCAGAAGTGCTTCCCTACCAGCTCCAAGAAAGGGGTGGAGCCTTTGCTGTGAGTCAAAAGACAATGGGAGACAGAGGTAAGAAGAAAGGTGGAGTCCATATCCCAAATGTGTTTCACGAAAATTAGTCAAGGATAAAAGGATCAGGGGATACGAAATTTAAGGGGACAGGAGGAGAGGGTTCACCAAAACAAAGGGTATGTGAAAAAGCCATATGGAATCCTACTGCCTTGCAATCTAATTAAGAGGATCTGAAGGGAAATACTGCATGGCTTGGAACATGGTGTCCATAGAAGCAAAGCATTACTAGATAAAAATTGCAGTACCAGGTACAGGATTCCTGTGTAGGAGCTGCTGATCAAGGAAGCCCTGGAAACAGCCCCCCCTGGTTTCTCCATATATTTCAATCCATGAGTATGATATCATTGATAAAATTCTGGTGGGTAACCAAGAGGAACGTCAAGGACATGTAATACTTTGTATAGTTTGAAGCTATCAATAATAAATAGTAGTAAGTGTCCTCCATCCCTGAGGACCTATGGCACACCTGTGTAACAGTGGCCCAACTGTTAGGGGTGCCTATCTGCTCTCAGATTGGAATTAATAATCAACCTTAAAGAAAGGAATGTAGCTGGCACTGTAGCTTGATTAAATAGCCATGACTGGAAAGACTACAAGTTTCATGGTGGAAATGCTTGCTACCGTTGTGTAGTGAGACCAGCACAGCACAGCATCAACCTGCGATTGAAATGTCTGTCTTTACACCAAGAGACAAATGGTACTCTCAGCCTTCCTCAGAGAAGCCTCGTTGAGGGAAGCTCATGATGGCCCAAGATGGTGAGATTGCCCTAAAGAAGACATTCCTTCTACCCGCTCTGAGGCTTAGGAAACATTGTCTTAGAACTGGCAGAAAGAATGGATAAGTTGGAAAATAGAGATGAGGATTACCATAGTCACAGAGGTCAGAAAAGAGACCCAGAGGGGTTGGGGATTTAGCTCAGTGGTAGAGCGCTTGCCTAGCAAGCACAAGGCCCTGGGTTCGGTCCTCAGCTCCGGAAAAAAAGAAAAGAAAAAAGAAAAGAAAAGAGACCCAGAAAACATACAAGTGTTCACATAACTTCACCAAATTGTATAATAAACCACAAGTCTAGGACCATGATCCGGTGGATCTAATGAAACTACAGAAAACATCATCTCCCTGGGGTTCAGGAAATGTCAAGAGCATTAAGTCTCAAGAACACTAGTTCAGAACAAGCCAAAGCTACAGTTTTAGAATTTAGCTAATAATTTTGCTCAATATTTTAAAAGTCATTTTAGTGGTCTCTTAAATATTGTGAATTAGAAACCTGCTTGCTTTTTTTTTTTACTTCCTTAACTATTATTTTTGAAGTATGAATAGCCACATTCAATTGACTCTAGACCTGACTGGCGGCCAAGCAAAAGAGAAGAAAGTAGAGAGTAATGGGTCGACGATCTTCTTCCCTTGCATCTGCTGTGCAGAATCTTCTAGAGCAACCTCTCTGGCCACAGTGAATGGGGTTAACAGTACCAGACCTCGGGCTTTTCCATCTCCTCCCTTCATGAGCTTGGCCTTCAACCTCAAGTGTGCCCTCCTTTCTCCAACCTTAAAATGACCTTGAAGTAACCTTGGTTACTTGCCTGGCAGACTTTCGATAGAAATTAAGTGTGAAGTGCTCAGAACAGGGCGCATAGGAGCCCTTTGAAAAGAGGAGGAGCACATGGTGATCTCAGGAGATAGACCACTAGCCTTTCCTGGGACACAGCAGCAGAACTGAAATGCCCTGCATGGAATGCCCTGGAAGCCCTGCCCAGCAGGCATATACTTGCTCATTCCTGTTTGCCTGGAGCCATGTGCTAGAATAATCGTCATACAAAATAGCCATGAAAATTAATATAACGGACCAAATTAGAAAGCTTTACCTAAAAGTTGAATTGAATTTTTCCTCTCGTTGAAAAAAAAAAAAAAAATAGAGAAGTTATAGGGCAATCTTCTGAGCTGCTTAGATTCATTAAAATAGGAAAAGTTGTAAAAAAGAAAAAAAAATAGATTCCTGGGTGCTGGCCTTCCCATAGCAGCCAAGTGACTGTTTCTTCGTCTGGAAGAGCCAAGGTAACAGAATGCTGCTGTGGTGGCCCTCATTGCATCAGAACCGTGATTTCCGTCTCACAGGATAGGCAGAGCCACAGGATGACATCATTACCTTTGCACAGCTGTTATGGTCTCTGGGTCTCAATGCATAGCTTCTGACTAATGACTGTGAGAGTCACTGTGTGTCCCTTCACAAGCACCATAACCACTCCACATTACCAGTGTCCTCCCCAAAAGAAATGCATCTGAGACCCATCTTCCAGCCAAACATGAGAGCATTTGCACCTGCTACAGTGTGAGACAAATAAGGAATGACCCGCGATGAAACTGAAGTCCCGGAAGCAAGGGTATAGTGGAAAACCTCAGTCCAGGCAAGATTCGTCCTTCGCATGACCCACTAAGAAGAGGAAGCCATTATGCGTCCTGGTTGTTCTGTCAAGAATGCCTCTGGAGCCATTTTGGGATCTAGACGTCAGGTGACTCACTCTTTTATGTAAGTCTCCTGTAAAGAAGATAAACTAACCTACAGAAAACACACCTGATTTCTGCTTGCCCCACCCAATTCTAGCTTTCTGAAATGCTAGCCCAACCTAAAAATCTCGTGATGAATGGCTTCTCCAGGTATGGCGCTGGCTCTGACAAGACCTGAGTAAGAGTCTGCGCAGCTGCCACTCCCCGCCGAAGGAATCAAAACGCAGAAAACGCACAAGAATGATCACTCTGTTCCTTACGTGACACGACTTCCCTCTAGACAAATATTAGTCAATCTGGAACGTTTTCAAAAGAATTCCTGCCTTCACTCAGGGCTACCAGTTTGACAGCAACCATCCTTATCAAAAACAAAAACCAAAACAGAAACAGTGGCCAGATGCTACCTATCTGCCTGGTCACTTGGGTTAGTAAATGTAACTATTTACCAAGGGTTCCGCTAAAAACAGCAACAAGGCGTGAAGCTCGCAACTAGTGCTGTGTGTAGAATCCAAATAAAAAGAAACAAAACCATCTCCCTGGAAACCTAAGTGCTGATAAAATGTAGTTCACTTTCAAAGACTGTGAAGAATGAGTACCTAAGTGATTTTAAAAATAAATTATAAAGTATAAAAAACACACATATAAGTTATGTGAACTAAAAGAATGTATTTAACATGGTGACAATGATGCAACCCACTTATAACAAAATTACTGGGGAGTTATAGGCAGACATAGTTAAATTCTATATTGTATATAATGACATATATGATTGAAAAATATCTTAAAAGAAAATATTCTAGGCAGATGCAGAGAAAAATACCTGTGATAAGAAAACATATTTCTTATATGGTCATGGTTAACGGAAAAAAAATCATATCTAATATGAGAAAATTTAATAAAATATAGAAGTTAATTATGGAAAATAACTGCAATAAATGATTGCTTTTTATTGGAATTTTATTTACATTTTAAATGTTATTCCCTTTCCTGGTTTCCTGTCCACAGCCCCCTATCCCATCCCTCTCCCTTTCTTCTATAAAGGTGTGTCCCTCCCCATCCACTCCCCCCTTCTCACCCTCCTCCAACATTCCCCTACACTGGGGGTCCAACCTTGGCAGGACTAAGGGTTTCCCCTTCCATTGGTGCCCATCAAGGCCATCCTCTGCTACATATGCACTTGGAGCCATGGGTCAGTCCATGTATAGACTTTGGGTAGTGGTTTCGTCCCTGGAAGCTCTGATTGGTTGGCATTGTTGTTCTTATGGGGTTGCAAGCCCCTTCAGCTCTTTCAATCCTTTCTCTAATTCCCCCAACGGGGGATCCCATTCTCAGTTCAGTGGTTTGCTGCTAGCATTGACCTCTGTATTTGACATGCTCTGGTTGTGTCCCTCAGGAGACATTTATATCCGGTTCCTGTCAGCATACACTTCTTTGCTTCATCAATCTGATCTAGTTTTGGTGGCGGTATATATATGGGCCACATGTGGGGCAGGCTCTGAATGGCTGTTCCTTCTGTCTGTGCTCTAAATTTTGCCTCCCTATCCCCTCCTATGGATATTTTTGTTCCCCCTCTTAAGAAGGAGTGAAGCATCTGCACTTTGACTACTAACCAGTCAATTTTCTCAAAATGCGAAGATCCAGTCCTATAAAGTTCATGGCTCTTCTACATAGACTTAACCTTGCTTCTTGGTATGTACAGTCCAGAAAGGACTTGGCCAAGCTACAGGCACTAACATAACCACACTGAGCAATGCAAGGCTCGCTCAGAGCACATAGGATGCTCAACCTGCTGCTCCAGGTATGCTAGGGAAAGAGACTCCTAATGATTGTATATACCACCTTGCCAAAGAGCTAGCAATTAAAACAAACAAACAAACAAAAAAGGTGTTCAGTGGCAGATTGGAAAGCACAAACCTGAAACAAGAAATTGATGGCTTTGGAATGGCCATGAATGTCTATTAAAACCACCCTAAATAGAAGTCCAGAATCTTCTGAATGACCCATAAGGAAAAGCCATTGGCAGCTACCTTTGTTTGAACTTGAGACTCTTGATATCGGTATCAGGGATGTCCTGATACCAAATAATTATGGTTGAAGTTAAAAGTTTTAGTCTAACTCTAATACCACTAAATGCAACACACAAAGATGTCCAACCACAAGAGTACACAGAGATGTGTGTCAGGAGGGAAAGAGGCAGGGTGAAAGGGATTAAGTCTTGCATCTCATACCACAAACTAAGCGAATGTGACCCCTGACACTACAAACCCCCTGCCTCAGAGCTGAATGACCAATGACCAAAGGGAAAGGCCAGCTTCAAAGGGCAGCAGAGAGCTGTTTGCACAGTCCTTTGCAGAAGATGGTACAGTAGCTGGTTGTCATTCTTTAATCCATCTGTATAGCAAAGTCTAATGCAAACATCTGAATCTAAAGTCAAACGTGCACCCTTCTTTCTGCCCAGCGTCACTGGACTAAGCTTTGTTTTTTCCATTTAGCTAAGAGAACCCTTACTCCACTTCCAGGAAGTCGGGTTCCTTGAGACATGCAGTAACGTACCTCAGTGTGATTGGCATGTGTGTATCTCCTCCGGTCTCTCTAATTCCATTGTCCACCCACAGAGCCCACCACAGAGAATAGTGCTCTGTAAACATTAGTGGGATGACAAGCTAGGGAAGGAAAGCGGGAGGTAGAAGGGCAGGAAGAAGAGAAGGAAATCAAAGGGAAGCAAGGAAACTAGAAATGTCCTCCTGAAATCACAGTCAAGCATCTTCCTTCCACCCTGAGGGGATAGACAGGACAATGAAGGATGCCTAGTGGATAACTCTACATCAAAACCAAAGAAGACATTAGCAAATTGATTCCCTCACATCCTTGAGGTTTTCAAGAAAATTGTATTCACATTTTCTTTTATTTTTTGCACACAAATCACCTTTTGTTGAAGGGAAACAGAACAATGGAAATGCCTTTAGAGCAGCAGCCTGGGAGATAGCCAAGCTCCCCTGTCATTGGTGCAGTCCCCATGGCGGCCTGGCAGGGGGTACGGTGGGTGGGGGAGGGATGAGGGAGCAGTTGGGGGAGGGGTAGAAGGAAATGCAGATGTAGAAAAGAGGTTTGATGCCGGACAGAGTGGAAAGTAAAGTAACAGGTAGGAGGTTATTTTTTCCTCTTTGATTTCTAAGGGATAAATCTAGTTTGATAACTCATAAAGAACACACACACACACACACACACACACACACACACACACACACACAGAGCTCAGAGACTCTCAATTGAGTACATGGCAATACATTCTGACACTAAAACCATACATGATATTTCACATGGGTCACGTGATACAATTGACTTTAGCTGTAATGCTGGAAATTCTGCAGACACGTTGAATAAATTCCTGGGTTCACTTCCAGAAAAGCATTCAGTCATCACTGCTGAGGGCTGTGTCTCCCATCCTCAATCCTCCTCGCCCACAGCCAGAGTACCTGACCTAGCTCAAGAGACGAGGTGATGCTCACCGAATGGATGTCTGTACATGTCCATTAACAGGAGATGAAGCAATATGGATAAGAAGCCCTGCTCTCCTGAAGGGTCAGAAGCTCCTGCTGACTCATGAGCATCCCTGACTTCTTGGTGGACACCATATGCTGAGCTGTTCACCGCAACGTTGTTTATTATGCTTTCCTATTAGGAAGTTAAAACAGCAAAAGAATATTAACATAATTAGCCTTGGACATGAGAGGGAGCCCACGCACAATTTAGTGCTTGTTAACAGCCCGTGACGAAGGCAAGAATCATCAAAAAAGCAAGCCATTAGGCCAAGAGTGTAATTGTCAACAGAAATGCTATCTCCTCATCTGCTGAGCATTAGTCAGGGGAGGGACCTCGGTGGTGGCATTCATCCTCAGAAATCATGCTAATATTCTGGGTGTCGGATCTCCAACTCAACCTTTCATCCCCTCTGCTCC
The DNA here is from genome assembly GCF_011064425.1 of Rattus rattus. Classification (NCBI taxonomy): domain Eukaryota; kingdom Metazoa; phylum Chordata; class Mammalia; order Rodentia; family Muridae; genus Rattus; species Rattus rattus. The sequence goes on from NC_046164.1 coordinate 4,701,028, forward strand.
CCACACGGGCTCAACAACATTTTTACTAAAGAACTAACAGTCGCTGGGGGGAATTCCACCCCACCCCATGGCCTACAGATGCCCACCAGCCAATTCTTTCCTTTCTCTCTTCCCTGGTCCCTGAGGAAGGTGAGTCTCTATCCCTGGGCCACATTCGGATGACATCCCCCACAGCCTTCTTCCAAGAAGCAAAAGTCCTCAAGGCTTCCCGTTCACGCCCAGGTCTTCTGGTTCAAACTAGTTCACCAGCCAGTGATGCCCAGGCACTTGCCATCCTCACCACTCCCTGACTCCCTCCTCCCCCCTCTTACTTAGTTCATCCCTTCATCAGACTTTCCAGAAGAGAAGTTAATTCTCTCTTTTAGATCACTCCTCAGTTAGCTAGCGGCCCTCTACCCTTGAACTCGCCAATTCGCTAAAAGCTACAGTGACTGACACTGTTGGAACCTTGCAAACTAGTTGGTCACTGAGCTGGTCACTCTAGATCTCTGTGTGGGTGTAACCCTCCACAGCTACAGTGCCTGCTCTCTCCCTGCACGGCCACATTGGGCAGAGGTCCATCTCAATGTCACTGTCTTGCTCTGCTCTGCTCAGAGAGAATGACTGTTCTCATGTATTACAAAAAAAAAATCTGTTTATGTCTGGAAAAATTCATGATGAAATGTAGCACTCAATCAATATAACGATAAAAAATTTAAAAATTAGAGTTTGAAAAGAGGTACCCCATATGGGTAGATTAAGTGTTCCCCAAAGCCATAGGTTATTAAATGAGAATACCAGTGTCAGAGTCCTTGTGAGTTGTTAGCCAGGGAGGCCATTGAGTTACACAAACAGTACAATCTACGGCCAAGCTGTTGAATGCCCACCAGAATAAATACCAAGACCTGATATTGAAGAAGCCAAATGCCTTGGTCATGGGATATAGAAAAATCAACCTATACTTGTTTGTGAGTTTCTTCCTTGCTGGCTAGCTTACATGGTTCTAGAAGGTGCTATGCAGGATGCTAGGGGAGAATGAATACCAACAGACTTGACTTTGCTGTGGACCCTGTCTGCAGCCATATAGACTGGCAGTAATGGGAAGTCTGTTATAGTGATAAGCCATCCACTTTCTAATTGGATTTGATTCCCGTTCCTCAAGAGGGAATTCACACATGGAACTATAAACCTAATTAAACACTGATGAGGTTACAGACACTACTGGGGAAGCTTCTGCTAGAACTTTTGCTAGATGGACATGATCCATCTGTTAATTTGCCTTCTAAGTAACTGTGTGTGCTCACAGGTGAGAACTGCTATCAGCTTTTGTCAGAGAAACTCTTTTTGTCATGCTCAACGAAGATTGCAAAGATCCACAAGTGTCCAAAGCACTGGTGACAAATGGTTATTGAATGTCTAGACATAAACGGAGCATCTGTACAAACCCCCACAAGGCTCAGAGAATATCACAGAACGAGCTGAATGAGTGAAAGAGCAGAGAGGGTTATGGAATGCTGACGTCTGCACATGACTTGACTTTTGCGCTACTTTCTGGAAGATTCATATTATTCTTAATTATGTGTATCTGGGTGTATGGGTGTGTGTGCGTGTGAATACAGGTTCTTACGAAGGCCAGAAGAGTGCTTTGAACACCGTGGAGCTGGAGTTACAGGTGGATGTAACTCAGCCAACATGAGTGCTAAGAACTGAAGTCGGGTCTTCTGCAAGAGCAGTAGACACACTAGTGACTGTTTTAAATGCTGGGTCATCTCTCCAGGCCCATTGCAACTGTGATTGCCTTGTAAGATCGGCCCAAGATCGAGCCCATCAGCACTTTGTCATGGAAGGGGTAAGGGACTGACTGACGAGACCTTACCTGTTCCTAAGGATTCATCATGGTCGATGGTTGATACGGAAAGGAGGACATTTTCTTCAGTAGCGTAGTCACGGGAAGTTGCCCAGGTTCCTGTAAATCCGTCAGCTACGCTTTGATTGATCATCCTAATAAAACACACAGAGGAGACAGGAAAGTGGGAAGACAGCTGCTTCGGAAGAAGGGGGGATGATGGAAGCAGTCGGAAAATAAGAGAGAAACCGGGATCGACTTGATCAAAATACATTATCGTGTATAAATATATCATAATGAAACTCATCAAATGCATCCTTAATAGATGCTAAAAAAAACATTGACGGGGATTGGAAGATGGTCCAGGGGTGAGAGCACTTTCTGTGCATGCATGAGGACCTATGTTTCCATTCCCAGTAACCAATCAGGTAAAAAGCCAGGCATGACTGCGTTCTGCTATAGCCCCAGCTCCGAGGGAGAAGAAGGCAGGAAGAAAGACAAGGCTTGCTGGCTACCAGCCTGGCTGAAAAATGACAAATTCTGGATCAATAAGAAATCTTTTCTCAGGGGAAGAAAGCAGAGAGAAACAGAGAGCATCCAACACCTTCCCTTGTCCTCCATGGGTGATCACACGTGTGTGCTCTTGTGTTCTCACACGTACAAACATACTAACTCCATACACATAGAAAGACATTTCTGAAAATCAGTTTATTCCTTTTCCAATGAAGTTCTATTCATTCACACTTCTGCCTCCCTTTTAGGTGCACTCGCTTATTCCCAAATCACTGTCTTACAGACATGCGTCAATACTTGGGATGTGAGGATGGCACAAGAAGTTGTAATAGAAGAAAAATGACGGGAAGGAAAGTTCTGATGGGAATAAAAATGCATCCAAAGAAGCATGGGTACTCATTGACCTGTGGCGTGTGCATACACGGTGCAAAACCTAGAAGCAGTATTATATGACAGGTGGTTCTGTTTCAGACACCAGAGAAGTTCAGGGCATGGGGCTGCCTTGAAGATTACCTTTAAATTAAATAAAAAGGACAGGAATTAGATGCATATCCTAAAATTTGTATATGACACAGTAGAAAAAAAAATAAGTCTCTAATCCACAACTTCAGGCCCAGTGACTAGCATTCAAATACGTAATATATTACAGTATTTATTTATTTATTTTCTTCAAAGGCTAATGTGTGGGTGATTAATTAGTAAGTGTAAGACAAGTGGTTGGGGATTTCTTACATGTTAGGAACGTTCTAGGAGTTCAGGGAATAAGCTGATTGTGGTCCCTGCTCTCATGGGACAGATGATCAAATGCCCGATAACTGCTAGGAAGAAAGATACAAAGAACAAGAGGCTAAAGACAAATATGTCGTTTGCTAGACAAGTTGGTTCTCTCATTTGGCGTCTGAGTGTCCCCCAAAGTCCCATGAGTTAAGGACTTGATTCCCAACCCCTGGGCATATTGAGAGAAAACAGTTAAGACAAGACTAGGTAGGAAGTAGGAGTAAGGTACGTCCCGGGGGCCATGCCCTTGAAAAGAGTCTTGAGGTCCCAGACTCTCCCTGTCCTCTTCCCTGTCCTCTATCTCTTGCTCCAGTTGATCACCTTAGGTTTGTTTGGGGTGTTTGTTTGTTTGTTTGTTTGTTTGTTTTTGCTGCTGTTTCCTCAGAAACGATCTTACTGTATAGCTTCTGCTGGTCTCAGACTCACTATGTGATTTAAACCTGCCATCCTCCTGCCTCCACCGCTCTAGTAGTGGACATAGACACACGTGACCATGTCTAACTTATTCAAAATTCTGAACTCAGATCCAATTTTCTCCCGTTTCCCTGTTGCGATCTGGTTCTAACACCTTTGCTTTGGCTTAGCCCATGAGAGCCATCAGGAGCAAGGGAGAAGCCAAGAGGAGGAAGAAGTTTCCCACGTGTCCACTGGCTCCAGACTGTAGGTTTGGTTAGAAGCTTGCGCACTGTCTTTTGGGAATCTGCTTCCTCCAGAGTCCCAAGTCTTCCCCCTGGTGTAGGCAAATGCTCCTGCAAGTAGGCGTGGCTTTTGTCTCCGCCTCCTTGGCTTGCCTGCCTCCAGGAACTTTCCCAATCTTCTGGGTGACTGAGTGGTTGAAGGGAGCCAGTTTCTGCCTTTGGTCAGTCTCTTTCCACCATCCAGGCACGGGTTAAACACCATCTGATTCACTCAGCTGTGGACCCCATCGCAAAGAGCTCTTGGTGGGCTAGAGCAAGGTTGGAATAGTAGAAACGCCATTGTTTCTCCCCACCCCCTAAAAGAAGGAAGATGAGGCCTCAGAGAATGTCCATTAGATTAGCCCTTCAAAGAGTTCTGCGTAGCAATATCACATCCAAAACTCACCCCATCTTTGACTTCATCTGTATAACGGAACGGATCTTCCGGGCCACCATTTTGATTGTCAATCTACACTTCCAAATGGGAGGGCATCCCGGTGTTCAGTTACAAATTGGGTACCTGGTTGTATGGGTGCTTTGAGCATACCTGTAGTCTAGCAGAGGCAGAACATCTACACAAGAAGTGAGGAAGAGGTCTCCTTTCAGAGGCTCTAGAGGCTGGATAGAACCATCCTCCCTGTTCGCCATTCAGGACCCGCCTCTCCTCTTTTGATACAGCCAGCTGCCATCAGTTTCTATCAGCTGAGTTACAGACCTTAAGAAGAGCCTGACCAACTCAGATGTTGATGCTTGCAGCCAACCATGGGACTGAGCATGGGGACTGGTCTGCAATGGAGGAGTTAGGGGAAGGACTGAAGGAGCTGAAGGGATTTGCAACCTGTTACAAAGAACAATGTTATCAACCAACCAGACCTCCTAGAGCTCCCAGGAACTAAACCGCCAACCAAAGAGTACACATGGAGCGACCCATGGCTCCTCCGTATATGTAGCAGAGGATGGCATTGTCGGGCATCAATGGGAGGAGAGGCCCTTGGTCCTGTGAGGACTCAATGTCCCAACATAGGGGACTGCCAGGGTAGAGAGGCAGGAGGGAGGGAGTGGGTCGGGGAGCTCCCTCATAGAAGCAGGGGAAGGGGCTTGGATAGGGGATTTGCTGAGGGAGGGGAAACTTGTTAGGGATATAACATTTGAAATGTAATAAATAAAATAGCCAATAAAAAGAAAGAAAGAAAGAAAGAAAGAAAGAAAGAAAGAAAGAAAGGAAACAAAACAAAAAAACTAACAGCAGGTGCATTCCAGAGAAAGCGTCTGGGTTAAAAGGCTGCGTATACAACATCTTTCCTATGTATTTTCACATTAGTCAATTTACTTCCTGGTCCTGATGCCACTATCCGTATAATTAGCTGGGATCATTGCGCCCTCTTGTGGTGATTTCTAAGTGCTGCAGAACAGGAGCCCATGACCGTCCACAATTCAATGAATTGTGATTTTGAATGACATAAACACTCTTAGCTACCCTGTGATCCAACTAATTCCAGCCAACACTTTGCCTGAAATGAATCTGAACATCCTATCACAATAGCAAGAATATTAAATATATCTGCTATTTCTTGCTGCTGGCAAATTAACACAATAATAAGTAATTCTTCCGTTTTGAAAACTAATCACCCCACCTGTCTTTAATTAAGCGTTTGCTTTCAGATAATTATAAGTTAATTCGCACCTGTAGAAAATGACACAGAGATGCTGTGTGCTCTTTTCCCATAGATGCAAAAGGAAACATTTTGCAAAGCCTCAGTATAACATTAAACCCAGAACCATGAAGCAGGATAAAGATTCAGGAAGCTCATAGCATTGAGACCCCCGAACAGCCTCCTCCTTTCCCCTTTGCATGCACCCCCATAGCCTCCTGTTTAACCTTCTCTCACTTGGCAATCATTACTCTCTTCTACATGCCTCTAATTCTGTTATTTCAAGAACGTTATCGTAAAAACGGAACTGTGAGGGGTGCAATCTTCTGAGACTGGCTTTCATCTGAGCTGTAGTGTGTACCAGTTCCATGCTTCTCATCACTGAGTGGTGTCCCACAATGTGGCTGCACCGACATTTGTTCCACTGCGTTCTTGGCGAAGGACATCTGGACAGTCTCAAAGCTGTTAGGAACGCTGGTGTATAGGGTGTTGGGGGAACATGTATTTTTATGGGGACATGTCTGTGAAAGCAATGGCCATTTGTCACAGCCGGTGTATATTTAGCTTCTGAAGCAGCTACCAATGTGGATTACGTCTCCACTAGTATGTCTATGGAGGGAGATGGCTTTACCACCTCCTCAGCCGAAGAAGGTGTGGCGAAGATCAGTCTCGGTGCTCAGTAGAAGCCAGGAGAGCTGTGACGTTGGATGCTGATGCTCTAACAGCTGCACGTACAAAGCAGTCTAAACCTGTAACCGCCCCGTAAGAAACTGCTCAGGTTGCTATAGCTTCTGCCCATGGAGACAAAGAGATTGGTGACATCATTCCTGATGCTCATACAACAGCTGAGGTTGGAAGAAAGGACATATCATCATGGCCCCAGCCTTGACCCTTCAAGCTGTAAGATTTTAGTCAGTGCTGTGGCTATTACAGTGCTGTGGCTATTACAGTGGGAGAACAATGAATACGGAATAGAGTTGGGAAAGTACCAAAGAAACAAAAAGTGATGTTATTGTCGCAAAGTCAGTTGGTTTAAGGGGTACATATTTGCACCGAACAAATGCAGGGAGAGGGAATCTTAACCCTGGGTATCGTTGGCAGCAACTGCAAAATGACATGCAGGCACAGTGAACAGCAGAATAGCATTTCTCAAAGCCTTAGTAATAGAATTGGCATAAAAAGAGAGGTCGCAGTTCTGTGAGTATTTATCTGGGGAGGCACAGTCTGATGTTTGTTCTCCCATATTCACAGGAAACTTCTAAGTCCTTCTCAGAGTTTCACCAAAAGGCAGAAACTACCTAACTGTCCACCAACACAAGAACTGGATGTGAGGTGTATGCGTGATAGAGCATTACTCAATCTTTAACAGGGAATTCTGACATGTGTTACAACCTGGACAGATCTGTAGGACTCTGTTGCGTGAAGCAAGGAAATCCCCAGTGGGTACTTAGGTTTCCACCGTGTGAAGCCAGAGCAGTCAGCTTGGCCACAGAGAGCAGAGCTGTGATGGCTGGGATCTTGGGTAGGGAGCATGCGGAATCACTGTGAAATGGGATTGACAAGAGCCAGGGGCTGGATGGTGGAGAGATAACACACTAAAAGCATTTAGCATCATCGACCAAATGTAAATATAGTTAAAGTGTCAGATTTTTATCTCATATGCATTTTACTACAATAAAACAAGAAAATCCAACATCTTCGCATGTGGTTTTCTAAGGTTTGCCACTTCCTCTGTTTGTCCTTGTGTCCGTCCCCTTAGTGCTACATAGGTGGGCTACTAAACCTACATAATGCTGTGTGAACTAAGCAGAATGATTTTCCCTTTACTTCTCTTCTTTGATATGATTTTAAATATTCCAGTGGGGGATTTTTTGCCTCCCTATATAAATCTAGAACGATATCATCAATGTCTAAAAAATAAAATCTTTCTGACTTGTGACAAGAATTATATTAAATCTTGACATCAGTTTTGAGAAAATTGCCATAACCAATCGTCATCCAAGAAGCTTCCTCGGGCAGCAGGTGGGGACAGATGCAGAGACCTCTGGCCAGACATCAAGAGGAGGGTCTACATGGGGTGTCTCCATTAAATCCCTCCCCTCAATTCCGAAGAAGAGGGCGTGGTAAGAGTCAGGGGGGATAGACACCAGGAGAACAAGGCCCACTGAATCAGCTAAGCAAGGTGCATATGAGTTCACAGAGATGGGAGCAGCAAGCACAGGGCCAGCATGCGTCTGCACCACGTCCTCTGCATATATGTTATAACCATCAGCTTGGTGTTTGTATGGGACTCCTCAGTGTGGGGATGAGTGGGTCTTGATACTTGTGCCTACTCTTCGAACTCTTTTTTTTTTCTCTTGGGTTGACTTATTCAACGTCTACATTATGGTTTTTGCTTCATCTTATTACATTTTATTTCGTCACATTAAAAAAAAAAAGGCCTTGATATCAGCTTTGAGAAAATTAGAATCTATGTTCTCTGGAGTCTTCCAACGCATGATGATGCCGTTTCTCCATTTACCTGGATCTTCTCTGAGTTTTGAGTCAGAATTGTATAGCATTGTGTATATAACGTCTGTGTGTTTTATTCGTTATAATTTAGGGGTGTCATAAGTATAACTCCACACTTTGTCTTGGTTGTCAGAGGGACTCCACCCTCCCTGCTTGACTGAGGGGGAGCGTGGCTGTTGTTCAAAAGTGCTCGGTTGCTCAGATGCCTACTTCCTGTACCTTTGGTAGAGCACAGGCTGCAGCTGGAGCCTGCAGATTGGTTTTGTGGTTTGAGCACTTTCATCCATATTCCTGGGCTACCAGCTTCTTCAGTATCAATCTGGGATAAAGGGGGCAAAGAAACAGCAGAGCAGCATCTGTGCCTTTCCTTGGTACCAATCTCGAGCGGCTGCCTTCTTATCTTTCAGCCTTGACGCGTCAGTTATATCTAAATCATTGTTCTCAGTCTGTAGGTGGGGACTCCAAGCAATCCTTCCACGGGGTGACCTGAGACCATCAGAAGACACAGATATTTACATTATGATTCATAACAATAGCAAAATTCTTAGCATGGCTACCCTCTAAAAGGTCCAACAAGCACCTATTATCAGATACAGATTAATAGCACCTAACCAATGGAGAGAAGCCAGAGCCCCCTGTGTTGTAATTGGGGGAAAGCTGGAGGAAGCTGAGGAGGAGCGGCGACCCTATAGGAAGACCAGCAGTCTAACCTGGACCCCTGAGATCTCTCAGACACTGAGCCATCAACCAGGCAGCACATACCAGCTGACATGAGGCCTCTGACTCATACACAAAGGGACTGCCTGGTCTGGACTCAGTGAGAGAAGGTGCACCTAACTCTTGAGAGACTTGAGGCCCCAAGGAATGGGGAGGCCTGGTAAGGGTGTATGTGGTAAGGGGGGCATCCTCTTGGAGATGGAGGGGTGTATGTGATGGGGAGCAGTTTGGGGGCAGACCAGGAGGGGGATGAAGTCTGGATTATAAAAAAGGATTAAAGAATAAAAATAAATAAATTAAAAAAATAGGGCTGGCTGTGCCCGGAACCAAACAAATACCATCCCACAGTTCCCTGCACCAATGGGGAAGAGAGCTGAACACCCAGAAGTGCAGACATCCTGAGACTGCAGGACAGACTATCACTTCTGCCTACCTCTGCCCACATCCCTGGTCCAAGAGGAAACTGCATAGTGCCTCTGGACACAGGAATATAGGGACAGTCAGCTGCCTGTATCTGCAGTTCTGCTCTGTGCCCAGAACTGAACTGAAATGGTCAAACAGCTCCCTGCACCCAAATCCCATGGGGGAGGAGAGCTGGACCCTCAGAAGTGTGGACACTCCTGAGAAATCAGAGGAGACTACCCTCTGCCCGCATTCCCCACCCAAGAGGGACTCACCTAGTGCCAGCTGGCACCCCAGGTGCAAGGACCTAAAAGCAGTCAAGGGCAGGAGCCATCTGATTCCTGCCTGCACCTAGAGCTGAAACACAGTCACCTGGAGCACCTACACACCTGAGATCAGAGCACCTGTTCCCAGAACCAGATGAAAGAAAACAGTTCTATAGGAGTGCTGACACAGAGGCCTACAGCAGGGTCAAGTCACTGTCAGAAACAGCAAGAGAAGCAAACACCAGAGACAACCGATGGCTAGAGGCAAGTGTAGGAACTTAAGCAACAGAAATATTCTTAAGCAATAATATTTGGTACCATCAGAGCCCAGTTCTCCCACCGAAGAAAATACTGGATATCCAAACACACCAGAAAAGCAAGGTTTAGATTCAAAATCACATTTTATGACAATGATGGAGGACTTTAAGAAGGACATAAAGAACTCCCTTAAAGAAATGCAGGATAACACAAGTAAACAAGTAGAAGCCCTTAAAGAGGAAACACAAAAATCCCTGAATTATAGGAAAACACAACAAAACATGCGAAGGAATTAAACAAAACCATCCAGAATTTAAAAATAGAAATAGAAACAATAACGAAAGCACAAAGGGAGACAATCCTGGAAATAAAAAACCTAAGGAAGAGATCAGGAGTCATAGAGACAAGCATCGCCAAAAGAATACAAGAGATAGAAGAGAGAATCACAGGGGCGGAAGGAACCATAGAAAAGAATAACAAAACTGTCAAAGACAATGTAAAATGCAAAAAGCTCTTAGCCCAAAACATCCAGGAAATCCAGGACACAATGAGAAGATCAAACCTAAGGATAATAGGTATAGAAGAGAGTGAAGACTCCCAGCTCAAAGGACCAGTACATATCTTCAACAAAATCATAGAAGAAAACTTCCCTAACCTAAAGAAGGAGATGCCCATAAACATACAAGTAGCCTACAGAACTCCAAATAGATTGGACCAGAAGAGAAATTCCTCCCATCACATAATAGTCAAAACACCAAATGCACAAAACAAAGAAAGAATATTGAAAGCAGTAAGGGAAAAAGGTCAAGTGACATATAAAGGCAGACCTATAAGAATTACACCAGACTTCTCACCAGAGACTATGAAAGCCAGAAGATCCTGGACAGATGTCATACAGACCCTAAGAGAACACAAATGTTCAGCCCAGGCTACTATATCCAGCAAAACTCTCAATTAACATAGATGGAGAAATCAAGATATTCCATGACAGAACCAAATTTACACAATATCTTTCTACAAATCCAGCCCTACAAAGGATAATAGATGGATAACTCCAATACAAGGAGAGAAACTATGCCATAGAGAAATCAAGAATATATTCTCCTTGCAATGAAACCAAAGGAGACACACACAAACAGAATTCCACCTCTAACAATGGAAAAAACAGGAAGCAACTATCACTATTCCTTAGTATTTTCAACATCATCAGATTCAATTCCCCAATTGACATAGACTAACAGACTGGATACGTAAAGAAGACCCAGCATTTTACTGCATACAGGAAACACACCTCAGAGACAAAGACAGACACTACCCTAGAGTAAATGGCTGGAAAATAACTTTCGAAGCAAATGGCCCAAAGAAACAAGCTGGAGTTGCCATTCTAATGTTGAATAAAATTGACTTTCAGCCAAAAGTCATTGAAAAAGATAAGAAAGGACACTTCATATTCATCAAAGGAAAAATTCACCAAGATGAACGCTCAATCCTAAATATCTATGCCCCAAATACAAGGGCACCTACATACGTAAAAGAAACCTTACTAAAGCTCAAAACACACATTGCACCTCACACAATAATAGTAGGAGATTTTAATACCCCACTCTCATCAATGGACAGATCATGGAAACAGAAATTAAACAGAGAGATAGAGAAACTAACAGAAGTCATGAACCAAATGGATTTAACAGATATTCATAGAACATTCCATCCTAAAACAAAAGGATATACCTTCTGCTCAGCACTTCATGTTACCTTCTCCAAAATTGATCATATAATCAGTCGCAAAAGAGGCCTCAACAGATACAAGAAGATAGAAATAATCCCATGCATCCTAATCACCACGGACTAAGGCTGGTCTTCAATTACAATAATAATGACAGAAAGCCGACATATACATGGAAGTTGAACAATGCTCTACTCAATGACAACTTGGTCAAGGAAGAAATAAAGAAAGAAATTAAAGACTGCCAAACTAACCAGAGGTCGCAGAGAGTGTATCCAAATGAACAAAATCAGAAACGAAAAGGGAGACAACAGAATCTGAGGAAATTCAAAAAAATCATCAGATCCTACTACAAAAGCCTATATTCAACAAAAATGGAAAATCTGGAGGAAATGGACAATTTTCTAGACAAATACCAGGTACCAAAGTTAATGAAGGAACAACTAAACCATCTAAACAAACCCATAACTCCTAAAGAAATAGAAACAGTTATTAAATTCTCCCAAACAAAAAGAGCCCAGGACCAGATGGGTTTAGTGCAGAATTCTATCAGGCCTTCATAGAAAATCTCATGCCAATACTGTCCAAACAATTCCACAAAATAGAAATAGATGGAGCACTACCAAATTCCTTTGATGAAGCCACAATTCATCTTATATCTAAACTACACAAAGACACAATGAAGAAAGAGAACTTCAGACGAATTTCCCTTATGGATATCAATGTAAAAATACTCAATAAAATTCTTGCAAACCGAATCCAAGAACACATCAAAATGATCATCCATCATGATCAAGTAGGCTTCATCCCAGGGATGCAGGGATGGTTTAATACACGGAAATCCATCAATGTAATCAAGTATATAAACAAACTCAAAGATAAGAACCACATGATCATTTCATTAGAGGTGAGAAAGCATTTGACAAAATTCAACACCCCTTTATGATAAAAATCCTGGTAAGATCAGGAATTCAAAGTCCATACCTAAACATAGTAAACACAATATACAGCAAGCTAGTAGCTAACATCAAACTAAATGAGAAAAACTTGAAGCAATCCCGCTAAAATCAGGGACTAGACAAGTCTGCCCACTCTCTGCCTACTTATTCAATACAGTACTCGAAGTCCTAATGAGAGCAATCAGACAATGAAAGGAGGTCAAAGGGACTCAAATTGGAAGGGAAGAAGTCAAAATATCACTATTTGCAGATGATATAATAGTATACTTAAGTGACCCCAAAAGTTCCACCAGAGAACTACTTAACCTGATAAACAACTTCAGCAAAGTGACTGGTTATAAAATTAACTCAAATCAGTAGCCTTCCTCTACTCAAAGGATAAACAGACCGAGAAAGAAATTAGGCGAATGACACCCTTCACAATAGTTCCAAATAATATAAAATATCTTGGTGTGACTTTAACCAAGCAAGTGAAAGATCTGTATGACAAGAACTTCAAGTCTCTGAAGAAAGAAATTGAAGATCTCAGAAGATGGAAAGATCTCCCATGCTCATGGATTGGCAGGATTAATATAGTAAAAATGGTCATTTTGCCAAAAACAATCTACAGATTCAATGCAATCCCCATCAAAATTCCTACTCAATTCTTTATAGAGATAGAAAGAGCAATTTGCAAATTCATTTGGAATAACAAAAAATCCAGGCTAGCTAAAACTATCCTCAACAATATAATGGCTTCTGGGGAGGAATCACCATTGCTGACCTCAAGCAGTATTACAGAGCAATAGTCATAAAAACTGCATGGTATTGGTACAGAGTCAGACAGATAGATCAGTGGAACAGAATTGAAGACCCAGAAATGAAACCACATACCTATGGCCACTTGATTTTTTACAAAGGAGCCAAAACCATCCAATGGAAAAAAGATAGCATTATCAACAAATGGTGCTAGTTCAACTTGAGGTCAGCATGTAGAAGAATACAAATCGATCCATTCTTATCACCCTGTACAAAGCTTTAGTCCAAGTGGATCAAGGACCTCCACATCAAACCAGATACACTCAAACTAATAGAAAAAGAAAAGTGGGGAAGAGCCTCGAACACATGGGGACTGGGAAAAATTTCCTGAACAAAATACCAATGGCTTATGCTCTAAGATCAAGAATCGACAAATGGGACCTCATAAAACTGCAAAGCTTCTGTAAGGCAAAGGGCGCTGTCATTAGGCCAAAATGGCAACCAACCAATTGGGAAAAGATCTTTACCAATCCTACATCTGATAGAGGGCTAATATCCAAAATATACAAAGAACTCAAGAAATTAGACTCCAGAGAGCCAAATAACCCTATTAAAAATGGGGTATAGGGGTTGGGGATTTAGCTCAGTGGTAGAGCACTTGCCTAGCAAGCACAAGGCCCTGGGTTCGGTCCCCAGCTCTGGGAAAAAAATGGGGTACAGAGCTAAACAAAACATTCTCAGCTGAGGAATATTAAATGGCTGAGAAACACCTAAAGAAATGTTCAACATCCTCAGTCATCAGGGAAATTCAAGTCAAAACAACCCTGAGATTCCACCTCACACCAGTCAGAATGGCTAAGATAAAAAAAACTCAGGTGACAGCAGATGCTGGTGAGGATGTGGAGAAAGAAGAACACTCCTCCATTGTTGGTGGGACTGCAAACTGGTACAACTACTCTGGAAATAAGTCTGGAGGTTCCTCAGAAAATTGGACATTCCACTACCTGAGGACCCAGGTGTACCTCTCGTGGGCATATACCCAAAAGATGCTCCAACATACAACAAAGACACGTGCTCCACTATGTTCATAGCAGCCTTATTTATAATAGCCAGAAGCTGGAAAGAACCCAGATGCCCTTCACGAGCATCCTTTCTCCCCACTCTCTCTCTGTTCCTTATCCTCTCCCTCTAGCCTTCTTGGCAAATTCTGTAGACATTCCTGCCATACAAACAAAAGCAAGGAAAGCATTCGTCACGAGTTAGCAATTCATCTCCTGGAATCTATTTTAGTTGGGGAGTCTCTAACTCTCACACTCATTTTCCACCAGGTGAATGTCTCACTTTGATACATTTATTACGAGGATGGCACCCATGTGTGTGGATTACAATGAACTAAGATCAATACTTAATTCGGACGCTCTGTTTTTAATCTAGCGTCCTTTTCGATTTTAAGGTTTCACACAGAATGCTACATCTATATTTTCAAACGTTGTGATTTATTCTAATATTTGGGAATTATATGTATTATCTATTATTATGTAATATATACTGTGCTATGATTAGATTCCACAAAAACGTTTGTCATCGTGCCGCCCATTAGTCTCCTCCTGACTGGGATGGATTCTCAGAGTCTTTCTGACTTTTGCAAACTTCACATTTTTATAGAGAATTATTAGTCAGATATTTTGCTGGACATTTCTTAACTGGAGCTTGTCTGATAGTTTTCTCTTGATGAAGGGAGGCCTGTCTTACGTCACACTAGAGGACATACCGCCAGAATTGTGGCCAGCATTGACCCTGCCTCCATCACGTTAACAGTCCTTTTTCCTTCCCCTCCACAGAGCTCAAGGAAGCCATCCACACTCACCACTCAGAAACAGTGGGGTTTCTGCTCTACCTTTTCTGGGTGGGGATCTCCATAATCGTAGATACTTTTTGGGACTGTTCTCTGTGGAACTCTACCTTGTCCCTTTGCTCTCCCGTTCATTCCTGTGGTTATTCTCACCAATACACACCCATGGATACTTATTTTGTACTTTGAGTTACAATCCAATAGCACGTTGTGTATTTTTTATCATTTATATCATTCTAAGTTCGACTGCAGAGGTTGGCCTCCTCCGCCATTGTGGGGCGTTTGCTTTGGGCGCTCTCTTGGTTTTGTTTGTAGAAGATGCTGCGGGCCAGTTGAAGTCAATCAACACCCACTTCTCATATCTGTAATTCTCACTCGCTTTCTATCTCAGCAATATAACTTGTCAATGTTATTCTTACAATTAATCATAGATTACGGTTTTCCCCAAGGAAGAGGTTCGGAATGTCTGTTCAGATTTGTCACCAGAAATGGAAATCAGAAACTTTGTAAAAACTTAATTTATTTATAGTTCACTTCACGAAGTGACCCTGGGTCCACAGCATCACACACATACTTAAATGCCTTTACCCCCTGGCACACTACGTCAACACTTATCTTTTTTCTCCATCTGTGTGTGTGGCCTTTCCGTGACTCTGTTAAAGACATTCACAGTCCCTGAAGCAGAAGTGATATTATTGGAACAAAAATGACAAGGGAAAGACAAAGTGTCTGTGCTGAGGGGAGGGGATCTATATGGAATATGAAAACGGACCTTTAGTAACCACTCACCGTGATTGATAGGAAACTCGGAGACTGTGTCAAAACAAAATGGCAGAGACAAGATCAGGGGAAACCTATCCACGGTCGTCTCCCTCAGCTTGGTTTCATGCTCCTAAGATAGGAAGGGACAGACTATGGTAGAAGGGGGCAGCGTATGAGGGAGTAGCTGAGTTGGACAGGAGAGAAGGCAATCACAGCTTCTCTGCGGGCTGCTCAGCCTAAGTCCTGTGGAGATCACAGTAGCCCTGGTTCCTCAGAGGGCCATCTCCTCCATTAGTGTTCTCATCTCCTTTCTCTGGGTTAGGGATTCCTCTATCCAGTTCCCCGAATAAGGTTTGTGCGTCATTAACCTGAGGCTTTACTGCAGCTCATTAAA
This sequence comes from Rattus rattus, assembly GCF_011064425.1. NCBI lineage: Eukaryota > Metazoa > Chordata > Mammalia > Rodentia > Muridae > Rattus > Rattus rattus. The sequence continues at coordinate 4,717,057 of NC_046164.1, forward strand.
GGACCCTGTATGGGTACCGCCAGGCTCTTCTCAACGATGCCAGACAAGAATGGAAACAAACTCTGCTCCCATTTCTCAACGAATACTGGAGATGTGGGGCTGAGAGCCCTCCACAGGTCTCTAGACAGAACTGGACATGCAATAGCATATGTCGTGTTACATAGGCATGTGCGCACAGGCGTATATACATGCAGATACCTTCTTCGTAAAACACAGAACAGACTTAGACTGTTTATCTATTTTGCCTTATTATAAATAACGCTTTGGGTGGGGGGCACCTTTGCAGCCCAGTGTTATAAGAATGAAGGTGTTCATGGATCTGGAGGAAGATACGCTTCCTGTATTATATCCTGAGCCTACCCAAGGAGACCCATAAATAATTAAGCAGCAGGCAGTAAAATGGAAAAATCCCGCATCCTTCAGAAACTCACGAGTGAGACTTAACTTACAATTAAAGCCTTTAATTTCTAGGTTTAGCAGCCTACACAGCAAACCTTTTAGGGAGTACAAAGGCTCCTGGCCACAGTGAGTTCCACCATATGAAATGCCAGGGTCCGGCAACAGTCCCGGCAACAGGGCCAGGGCAGCCACTACAGCAGCTGAGACAAATGGACTCTCCCAGAGAAAGAGTTTGACAGGAGAGATGTGAAATGTCACCCTCAATAAAAGCCAACCTACCATGACTCTACTTCTGCTAACTCTGAGCTAAAAATACCAAGCAAGCATCAACAAACCCACACACCTCATCCATCCCTGTCCGGGATGGAACGCCAGCAAACCTTCCAAGTGTCTGAAGTGTAGCAAGCAAGGAGAGAATAGAGTGTTAGAGGTCAGCTTTGGAGAAGGATGTACCAAGCAAAGATTTCACCACCATTCCCCTCTTTTTTATATTTGTTGGTGTTTTTAATTGTCTAAAGTATTTTATGTCAGTCATGCTAATTATACACATCTATTGGTTACAATCTATCATTTTGATAGCAGTCTACAATGTGTAGCAATCATATCAGAGAAACTGGAGCATCGCCTTGGAGAGCTATCATTTCCTTGTTCACCAATAATATTTTTAAAAGGCCTCTAATTTTAGTTGCTGATCTACCCATGCTTGAAAAAAAAAAAAAAACAACTGTGTGGAAAGGGGATTTCTGCAGGGTCTCTCTCTCTCTCTCTCCCCGGGAGACCTGAGTAGTTCTGTGATTAGGTTGAGAAGTGTTTCACATCCTGAGAGCTTCCAGCTCACCTTGGGGAGAAATTTCTTCAGGGGCTTTCCTGGGTACTGCGAGGGAGAGACCTCACTGCATGCAGAGGAACTCAAAGGCTGCAGCGCCCCCCAGTGGACAAACCGCTTGTCATTGACCTTTTCGTTTATGAAATGTTTGCCTCGTGCAATGAACTCTTTCAGGGACTGTCTATGCCACTTTCTTTTCTGCTCAAGAGACGAAAATCTTCATAAGCAAACAAACAAACAAACAAAGAAAAGACTACTCCAGAAATGCAGCAACAGGCGCTTACCCACAACATAATTGATGAGCATCAGGGATAATTTTACAGGCGATTGGGCCTGGGGTGGTATGCTTAGGTTCAGATAAAGACCGATGTGCTAAGGCCAGATACCCCAGCACCATGGAAGTTAAGCTTTCAGGCCTGAAGCTTCCTAAAAGGTCTTTGGGTCGTTGCAAACATGCCCCTGAGGTAGACCACAAGAACTTGTTACTTCCCTTCTTTTTCTCCTTCCTTCTTGGCTCGTGGCAAGTCGGATCACCACCACACTTATCGCAAGAGGCTGCCTTTGCCAGAAGTCCAAGTCAAATGGAGCCATTCGATCTGGGTCTAGAGTTTCCTAGGAGCAAAAATTAAATCTTGTTTATCTTTAAATTAATTGCCCCGGGTGCTTCATGGTAGCAAAGCTAAGGTGCCAAGCTGACTTTCAAACATTGGTTCTTTTTCAGGAAATGTCAAAGGTTATTTAATTCCTACTTCACAATGGCGTTCCTGATTAACCATTGCCCTTGGCCATCTTCTGGTTTGTTAATTTCTGTCTGCCTGGACGACCAATCCCTGTACATAGAGATGAGTACTATTCATTGGTGTTCTCAGCTAGTCTTGGCTCAGTTTACCCCATCAGACTCTATTACCTGGCGATGAGGGTTAATCTGGTCACTTTTGTTGCATTTAAGGATGGATCCCAAGTACCAAGCAAGCACTGATGGATGCCAAGCACTTTCCCATGAGAACTGTCTTCTTTGGAATATAAGTACCAGGAAGAGGAAACCCAATTATGCAGTGTAAGAACCCAGTGTCTCCAAAGATTGAGGGGACGTTACACACTCCATAGACACCTTCTTCTGTCTCTGCCCATGTGAACTCTTGACCTCTCATTCTCCATCTCCTGTCCACAAGAACCCTGTCTTTTATTCTGTTCCCCCACAGGTAATATTGCCCTGTTTCCTGGACTCCTGAATAAAGTCATGCAAGTCGTATTGTTTATAAAGGTAAACTTCATCTCAGTGTAACCTAGGAATCATCCCACAGCCCACATTAACATTTGGGATCTTAACTTCATCGTTGAGTCTCTCACAAGGACCAACTTCTTCCACTCATTCCTCCTTCGTCTGCCCCTCCCCCTTCTGCTAACTGTACCTCACACCTGGGGTTCAGTCAGGCTGGAGAGGGCAGAAGCTTCTGTGGTCCTGGGACCCTTTAACCATAGACGATGCACATATATGGTTCGCAGATATACCCATATACGTAAAATGAAAATTAAGTAAGAAAAAACAATAAGAACAATAATGATTTTTAAAGCAAACACTAAATAGCATATACATTTACTTATGTTTCCTGAGTTATCGATTGTAAATGTCTTCATCTATGTAGCTATCTGTAAGTATTTATCTTGCTTTGTTGTGGCTGAAATGAAGTGCCACCTCTATCTATAGGTCATTTTTGTAATCACAAGAACAGAGTATCATTTATCCTACGACAGTTCTGCTTGTCTGGGTGGAATGATTTGAAATAATGCAAGCTCCTGCACACAGTATTGGATTATAGAATTGTCTTCTTGGAAACTACCTGTCTCTGTCCCATGACTAGTCTCAGGTTGCCTCAAAGTTTATTTCTACTCAAAAGAGGGCCACTGTAGAGATAGAGGTAGAAGGAGGAAGAGCCATAGCCAGCAGTGCTGGCAACTTCCAGAAGCTTCAAGACAAGAAGAGGCTCTCCCTGAGTCAACTGATTTTAATTAAGTGAAAACTAACTTGAATTTCTGGCTTCCAGCATTGTAACAGATAAATAATAGTGATTTAAGCTGCTGGGCTTACTGTAGAAGAATTAACAATCTAATAAAATGTGCCAAATGACATCTTCAGTTCAAATCGCTCATTAGTATAAGAGGACACATTCTTTTTTTTTTTTTTTTTTTTTCGGAGCTGGGGACCGAACCTTAGGGCCTTGAGCTTGCTAGGGCAAGCGCTCTACCACTGAGCTAAATCCCCAACCCCAAGAGGACACATTCTTAACAAGTCTCAACTTGATGGAAACAATGTTTCATGGGTCTTATAGCAAGAGATAATAAATGGCAGGCAAAACAGGTATATTTTAATATATTTGATATGTAGATTCCCAAGCTAGGCGTTCCTAGGAATGTGAATGCTTAATGCATTCTGGGGCCTAAAATACTCCCTAATTACTAGATAGCTTCATGATAGCTTCTCTTGTCCTTAGCATTTAAGGAGAAAGGACATTACTTTGTTACTACTTATCACCCCTCCCCTATATTCAAAGAGAGAGATAGAGGAAATATATTTTCCTTTTTCCAAGCAGTTGTTCACTGAGAAATCTTCCAAACAGATTAATGATCCCCCCCCACACACACACACACACAAAGTATTTAGAAGCCTAAATGACTAAGTCTGGGACCTGGGTGAGCACACTCTGAGCTTAGTTGCAGTTGCCCATGGTGTCAGTGCAGATTGGTCCCAATCTAAGTTCTCTATTGGGCAAACAAGGGCTATCAAGGACCTTTAAACAGTAGCTTCACTTTGAAATGTGTGATGTAAGAAAAGCATCAAATATCTGTTTTATATTGCCTTTGCCAGATGATTTTTCGTGTGTCTTAAAATTTTATCAAAAGCAACAAGCCCAATCAAAACCAGAAGACAAAAGGGAAAGGAAGACCACTGTCCTTTGGGTTTATTGTTCATCAATGTTCTAAGATGAACGCACATGCCACCACTTTGCTTGCCTCACACCAAAGTAGACTCACACTGACCCTGCCCAGATCTGTGCTAAGATTTGCCGGCTGCTGGCACCAAGTGAGTTCCCTCTCTGCTCTGGATTAGTCCTTTCTACAGTGTCTGTAGAGTGCCAACGGGCATCACACAATGTGACATACTCAAGTCCTTGTGGTGGTGAAATGGCGGAACAAGCTCAAACAGAAACTGTTGGTGACAAACTCTGTCCGCATAGAGTGATGCGATCCAGTCAAGGCTGCTTAGGTCTTAGTCTCCCTTTGACTGGTGAGACAGTTGTCCTGCTGCCTCCCTTCAGCTCTCCAGTCTTAGTGATCTCCATGGAAAGCACAGAAGGAAAGATGAGTTTCTTGCAAAGAAGTGTGTAGCACTCTCAGGGAGCCAATGCCTGGAGTCCCTCTCTGCGACTGGAAGCTCAAATAGACTTTTCTGAAAGTTGCTTTTTGGTCATGGTGTTTGATGGTAGCAACAAAAGGTAACTAACACATTGCGACGGCACCAAGGTATAATACATGGCTAACCTAAGAGGACATGATATGTTGTCAAAATGGAATTCCACTTAGTCTGATTTGGCTGTCTTCCTTCTGGGGTATTCTGGATGAATGGATGGATGAGTGGGTGGGTGGATGGGTGGGTGGATGGATAGATGGATGGATGGATGGATGGAAAGATATGTCTTTTGTAAATGAGAGTATCTCCTTTATTCCTTTAGTCCTTTAGTTTAAACATTCTATTCCAAAGTATTGTTCAAAGATATTCTCTCTCTCTCTCTCTCTCTCTCTCTCTCTCTCTCTCTCTCTCTCTCTCTCTCTCTCTCTCTCTCTTTCTTTCAAAAATACAGGCCATCTGTGCAGTCCTCCATGTCATTGATAAAATGCTATCATTAGATAATGATGACAAATATACAATAGCCTAAAAGTCCATCCCAGTTCTGACAGTAACATTCTGTCAACTCCTTGAGATCTCAGGTAAAGGTTTAGGATGTAAATAAATAAAAGTAACAATAAATTATTCCACAGTGGGTACAAAATCTATAAGCAGGATCTAGAAATGACAGCTGTGTAGTCCAGGCAACTTTAAATCTGGCAGGATTATCAGTGATATCAAAACTGCCCCCACAGTCCACAGTTAAGGAAGCCAAGGCCAGAGAGGTGAAATGTTTTTTACTAAAGGACCTCAGCTAGGAGAGCCAGATCTGAGATTCACGTCCAGTCCGCTGCTCTTTGAATGGGTACAAACACGCACCACTCAGCTTCAGGTTTCTCTGGAGTTACTGTCACCTTTAGCTCCATATTCGGCCAAGGAGATCTTTCTTACACACATTTAATGAAAACATGCTAAACAGAGATGAAGTGTATCCCTTGGTTGTGTGTCATCACCAATGCTACCTAAAGTTATTTATGTAAGGTTTGTCCCCAAAACCGACATGGTCAAGAAGCCTTGCCTGGCTTCTTCCTCCAGATTTTAATCTTTTTGTTCTCAGTGACTGCATCGTGACACAAGCAGGTTTATTGACCACACATATGAACCCCAGGCAAACTAAGGGTTAAATGTTAATTGTGAAGTTTCTCGTGGTTGACTGAAACTTAGATCAAGTAAAAATCTTAAAATAGAAAGCACTCATATTTTACATCATCTGTACATCATCACTTACATCGTAAATGAAATTACACCTTGATGTAAAATGTAAAAGTAGGAAGCATAATCTCAAATTGCCTATTTTATGCTCATATGTTTCACTCACATATATACATATATATTAAATTATGCTCATTTTTACTTAAAAAATCCCTAATGAGATAAACTATTTAGGCTTGGCTTCACTTTTAGAGAAACATGTGGTTTAGATGACCCAATCTTCCGAATACGTCAGTCCATTTGTCCATTAAAGGAAAAAATAACTAGAATTGAAGATTCCTTTTGTTTTTCCATGTGGAAAGGTTTAATGAGAGAAGAGTAGAAGAAGAAAGGAAAGGCCGGCCATGGGCACGTGGAGGGAAAGGGTGGAGTGGGGAGAGAAGGGACAGGGACAAAGAGGACACAAGAAGAGGAAGAGCAAGAGCTAGAATTGAAGATTTCTTAGTTCCTGTCTTGCCATGGTGGCTATGGTCTTTAAATCCTCCATATTGTGCAGGGGAAAAGTGGGACACAAACTCACATGTGTTGACTCTGTGAGGTATGAAATCTAATTCTGACCCAAGACGCTGAATACTCCGCTTCTGTTCCTCTGGTACATCAAAGGGACACACGCGCAAATGGGAAGGTTCCCACTAGTTAAAGCTATACAGTTTTATCCAGAAAATAAATGAGGGGTTGGGGATTTGGCTCAGTGGTAGAGCGCTTGCCTAGCAAGAGCAAGGCCCTGGGTTCCGTCCCCAGCTCGAAAAAAAAAAATACAGAAAATAAATGAATCAGTATCGCCTTGAGACATAAGGCATAAAGCAAGCAAATCCATACTACGGTGAACACATTATTAAGTGATTTTTGTAGATGTTTCTTCCACCGTCAGGGAGACGGAACATAACTCCGCACATTTAGTGTGTGGGATTTGAATGGCTTCCTTCCCAAACAACTTGGTGAAGAAAAGATAAACAGAAGAGTAACTGCCATGGAGAGATCTGACTATTCCCTCAGCCAGGTGACCCGGGAAGCATCAGCTTTGCCGGCAACATGGTAGCCATATGCCATAACTGTGTTTCTCTAACGAAGGCATCCATGAAAAGAGAAACAGGGAATGCTGGGTGGCATGAAGTTTCCTTTCTATCATCACCGGTAAATGATATCTGCACTGTTCTAAAGAACGCGTCTTAATTTGCATATTTTATTATGCGTGCTTGTTTCTATTTGGGGTAGTGTCTCAGAAGAACAACCGCAGGTGCTGCCTAGGGATCAGATTCACGTCGTTAGATTTGGCGGCAAGAACCTCAATCCACGGAGCCATCTCACTGGCCCTAATTTACCTATAAAAATCTATTTAAATGACCAAGATTTACGACATGAAAATTACCTTACTAACATGTTTACTACTTTTTGCGTAAATCTCTCAAGTTCTTTCAGTAGTAATAAAATAATTGAAAGGACCCGAATGGAACAGGACATACCAAGACCAAGTTCTCAGCACGAAGGAGATGTATTTGCCCCAGAGGGACTGAGGGCAGGAATGAGAGAGAAAAACAGGAAGCAGAAGACAAGAAATAAGGGAAAGGAACAAAGCGGGGGTGGGGGAGGGTATTTATCCTGGAGGGGCAATCGGCTGCCTCTGGATAGAGAGGAGACAGATGTAGCACATAGGCAGATGACAGTTTATAAAGGGAAAAAGGGGAAACTACTGGTTAGGATAAATAGGTTAGTTTTGATTGGACATGTTAATTAGGGCAGTCAAAGGGGGCTTTTGATTGGTGGACTTCAGTACTTAGAGAGCTGGACCTCGGTGATCAGCCTCAGGAGGCAGAAATGGAGAAATAAGCGAATAAACCTTGGGGGCCAGCTTTAGAAATGTGATGGGCAACAGTTTAACAAGGTGGAGGGATGGGGAAGGGCAAGACCTACCAGCGCCGCCATGTTAGCCGTGCCCTGGTCTACTAGAACCCCTCAATTACATCTCTGAATCAAGAGGCAAAAACAAATGATGTGAAGAGGGGAAAAAAAGGTAATGGAAATTTTAAAGCCTTTATATTAGTAAATTGTAAATTAGTAGTCAATTGTCATATTGTAAGTGTATTTAGAATTAGCAAAATACAAGATTTACTTCCCTGGGTTTTGTTTTCCAAATGTCACAGTGTTTGAAAGTTCGTAAGAAATAACTCATGTGAAATTTTTATTCGATCAAACTTATTTGAAACTAGTTCCATTCCATTACTTTCTATTTCTATTACTTGAACTTGTTCCTAAGTATTCAGCCTTTCATGTGGGGCATCAAAGCCCAGCGAATGCTTTAGGTAGTGCAATTTTTAGGAAATGTTGCAGTCCCTTAATGGACTCTCATATTGCACTCCTTGGTCCAGAAGCGGTGCCTCATAAATGTTTGATGAATGAATGAATGCAGCTGCCTCTTATTGCTTCATTCATTCGCTGTCTTGACAGTCTCATAGGTGTGATTGCAGGTCGGTATGGTGCCTCTGCTTTGCCTTTACCACACTGTCTCACAAACCAATCCTCCATGGAAGGCCTGATGATTATAGACACACATCACAGTCCCTTCTGGACTTTCTGCAGCTGCTCTTAGGGTGTGTGAGTCAGATCCAGAAGACGGAAAAAGCTGAGGCTCGAACACAGAGATCTGTGCCTATTTTAATAAATGCTGCTCTAGGTTATGCTACTGGGAAACAAAAATTAAAGCCTCTCCTGGCAATCTCCCACCTTTCTGGGAACACCCAAGCAGTTTTGCATAACATACTGTCTGTGCTGGTTTGAATAAGAGTGGCCACCATAGCCTCATATATTTGAATGCTTTGTCACCAGGGAGTGGCACTATTTGAAAGGATTAGATGTCGCCTTGTTAGAGGAAGTGTGTTACTGAAGAAGGCTTTGAAGTTTCAAAAGTCATGCCAAACCCAACGTCTCCCTCCTCCTTCTCTCCCTCTCCCTCTCTCTCTCTCTCTCTCTATATATATATATATATATATATATATATATATATATATATATATTTTATGATACTGTTTACTTGTCTGCATACAGCCATCCTCTCCACCATGATGGTCAAAGGGTAAACCCCTGACACTATAAGCCAGCCCCAATTAAATGCTCTCTTTTCTTAAGAGTTGCCTTAGACATGGTGTCTTTTCACAGCAATAGAAACAGTGAATAAGACTCTGCCTTGAAGCCTCGTGTTTTAAACCCAAAGCTTTCTCCTGGTTAGTGATCCTCCGCATTGTCTAAGATTCGTAGGGTTTCATTCACACGAAATCCCACCCTACAACCGGTTAGTCCATGGTTTCTCACTGAAGTTTCAATAGTAAAATAGAGTAAGCCCCAAAGGACAAGAACTCCTCAAACCTGCATTTAGATGTTCCCATTGGCCAAAGCAAACCACTGAGTGTCTTGGCACATATTTTGCTACTGTGACAGAATGCTTGAGACTGAATAATTTATAAAGGAAAGATTTACTTATCTCATAGTTCTGGAGATTGCAACCACTTTTGTGGTTCTGGGCAGAATCCTCATGGCCTATCATATCTATGACAGAAAAGCATGCCCTCAAGCAAGCACATGCAGAGAGACAAGAACAACAGCATCCTCACCCTATACCCATCTCCTCTTGAGATAATTAGCCAAGTTTCACCCTGGCATCTTCACCCCATACCAATCTCCTCTTGAGATAATTAGCCAAGTTTCGCCCGAGAAAAACCCTTCCTTCCCATAAGCATTGACCCAGTCCTGGAAGAGCAATTCTTCTACCCCTGACCACATCTTAACGACACTACCGCTCCTCAACCTCTTTATGTTGGCAATAGAATTTCAGCATGAGTTTTGGAAGGAACAAGCCATATTCTGAAGCATAAACCTCTTTTTTTTTTAAGATTTAAAATAAATTCCTCTTCTTGATAGGAGAAGCAGGTATGATATTTTTCTTCTGTCTACCAGTCCACTTGGGATTCAATTATGTCTGCTTCTCCTCGTCCAAAAGTTCCCTTTACCTCCTATGGTTGCCTCAAGAGTCAATACAGTGTGGTTCCACCCTCAGCAATGAACTTTTGCAGTTTTTAACTTGTTTAAGTGGGATGAGACTCTTTGGCTCTGGTGTCTTGGTACCTCCTCTCGATGTGTAAACTTCCAAACTTAAAAAAAAATCTGTTCTTCACATGCACAACATTCAATAGCGGAAGAGGCCAAATGATGGATTCTCCTGCAAAAAAAAAAAAAAAAAAAAAAAAGCAGGAGCAGACAGCAACTGCTATGTCCTGGAAAATTCCGCCTTCCGGTTGAGCGTTTGTCAGAAGTTCCTCCATGGAGCTCGAGGGACGATCTCTGTTTGGAATGCAGTTGTGCTGGCAGGGTAGCTTCCTTGTCCATGGCTCTCTGTCCCATGGTTCCACTGCCTGTGCTCACCCAGCTAACAACTGGACTGCGTCCAGGATTCCAGAAGAAATGTCAACATTGGAAACGGAGCTGAGTTCTTTACCTCTCTCCACTTGACTCCGAACAACTAAGTTTTCCACTGACACAATGTTTGAAATCTCCTGGATTTTCCTTGAGGCTGGATTGAGTTTACCTCTTGGCCATTTATGCTTCTTTTCCTGGAAAGCTTGTCTTTGTCGTGGGTGTGTCTGTATACAAGCTAGTACCAGGTCAACTTGACACAAGCAAGAGTCACTTGAGAAGGGAGAACAATGCCCCCATCATATTGGCCTCTGGCCAAGATTGTGGTAGATTTTTATGATTGATGATGGATGTGGGGTGCCCAGCTCATTGTGGGCTGTCACTCTAGGTGGTCCTGGTGCTCTAAGAAAGCAGGCTGAGCAAGGCGTGAGAAGCAAGACTATAAAAGCAACGTTCTTCCATGGCTTCTCCTTCAGTCCCTGCCTCCAGGTTTCTACCTTGGGTTCCTGCCCTAGCTTAATTCAGTAATAAACTATTACCTAGAAATTTAAGATATAGTAAAAAAAAAATCTTTTCTTCTCAAGTTGTTTTTGGTCATGATATTATTATACCATGATAAAAACTCTAAGACAGTCTGCTGACTCACTGTTCACAGTGCCCTTAATGTGCTTTAATAGTATGTATTTATTTATCTGTTATTTTAAGTTCTATTATACCATCTTCCAAAGGATGACATAGTTGCACCAGTGTTTTATTTTTTCATTCATTATTTGTCTCATGTTGGTGAGATAATACAACCTCCACCCAGACAGCCCTAGACCCCTGTGTTTGCTGTAAATTCTACTTAGAGCTGTGTCATTATCCCCCCCACTTTGTCTACCTTTTTGACCCTTTCAGCAGTTTGCCTATCAACACCATTCGTTCACTGGACACAGCAGACCTTCTGAGTTACTGCGGGTAACCATTTTGCAACCCCATAGTCTTGTTACACGTGTTCTACCTGCCACAGCACTATCCATCAATATCTCCACTCCAATGTCTTGGTAGCTTCATCGAACATTTTCCTTCCATTCTCAAAGGAGCTGAGCTACCCAGAAGATTTTCAGACAAAAAAAAAAAAAAAAAAAAAGCTGCTTTGATTTCATTTCTGCCCTCGTAAGTGATCTCTCATTCATATCCCTGTAAGTAACTCCAGGTAACCCCAATAAAACTCATTGATTCACCAAGATGGACTTTGACAGCACCTGTACTTTGATCTGTCATTGGTTCCATATCTGGGGTGAGTAAGTATTTGTTCATATCTACCCAGGAACGACCTGTTCTTATGGAAAATATTTTCTGAGCCTAGTAATAAAAGCACAGAGTCAGGGAGGATTAACTGACTGGACCCTTGGCGGGAAGAACTGAAAAAAAAAAAACGATCCTATCTCCCATTTCCTCAGTTCTCCTTCTCCCGTCCCATCTTCACAAGTCTACCAAAAGACCTGGATCCTGTGTCTTGTCTTTGTCACACTGTGACCTTTGAAAACAAATGCATGACTCAGAGCCATGATTTAACAGCGACAAAGAATTAGAAGTTTGGGCTCAGTAAGGACTGAAGCTTTTTCACATATAAATGATATTTTACCCAAGTCAAAATCATGACCCTGGTTCAAATTA